>NW_004955487.1:1972172-1984135 GCF_000276665.1 Chinchilla lanigera
TATCCTACATTATTGATTGAAAACACTCTTCTTTCCTAGTCATGTAGTCTTAATGCCCTTGTTAAAGATCAGTTATATATATATATATGAGTTTATTTCTGCCAGGTATGGTGGCATGCGCCTATAATCCCAGCACTCGGAAAGCTGAGACAGGAGGATCCTTGTGAGTTCGAGACCAGCCTGGGCTACAAAGTGAGCTCAAGGCCAGCCTGAACTGCATAGAGAGACCCTGTCTCAAAAAGGAAAAAAAAAACTTGCAGTGATCTTTCTGCATCAGCCCCTCAAGTGCTGGGATTGCATTCATGCGCCCCCATCCCAGCAGCAAGAGCAATCTCAGATTCAGCCAAGAAAGAGTGTTCAAGATGAGATCTGAACGTTTGTGTGGCTCCTGCTCCTTCCGGTTCCCAGAGCCCATCTTTCCGAGGCTTCACACCTTCCTGCTCTTTGCAGCGGTGCTGATGCCCGGGCTCCTGTGCTCACCACCTGGACAGTCCTTCCTCACTATGCATTTCGCTTCAAGCCACTGCAGAGAAGCACGCCCTTAAAGCATAGGGCTAATTTACTGAACATATATCTGTTGCTTATACTACAATTTGTATGTGTTGTGGGAGGTCAGAATTTACATTAGACATTTTAAAAACTAAAATAACACATTCTTCTATGAAATGAAATAGAGTCGTCAATCAGTATCAGGCCAGGAAGGGTTCCGGCTGCACAGATATCAAAATGCACAGGTGCTCAAGCCCCTTCTATAAAGTTATCTATATTATTGTGTAATATATTTGCATATAACCGATGAACATTTTCTACATGCTTTTAACCACCTATTATTTATAACACCTAATACTGTGTAAATGCCATGTCAACAGCTGTGTTGTAACTGAATCACAAGAAAAAAATCTGCACACACTCCAAACAGAGGAAGCCTCCTCTCGGCCCTGAAAAATTTCAAACCCTTCCCCCAGACCCCGAGTAATTTCCATCCATGGTTGGATGAATCTGCAGATGCACAGGGCCAAATATAAAACCACGAAAAAAGAAAAAAAGTCAAAGTCAGAAAAAAGTCGCAATCCTTAAGAACTCAGATTCTTTTCCTCAGCGTATTTTCCGTATGTGCAAATCACATCGCTCATGTAATTCTGCCTCGTAATTATTTTCACTTAGTCATATACAATAAACATCTTCCCAAGACCACAATTTCCAGAGATCTTATCTAATTAGAGCATTATATTTTCTTAACTATAGTTAGATGTTTTTCATTTGGGGATATTATTTACCAAAAAAAAAAAAAAAAAAATCACAAAAATATTAAGAGAAGCATGTATGCATAAAACATTTTATTTTTCTCCACGTTTACATCATTTCCTGGAACTGGACTGCCCAAACTCTAACCATCTGCGGTAATCGGTTCACTGCAAGGAAAAATAATGCACGTACCCTTAAGCCACACTTTGCCCGGGGTAGGTCTAGGAATTCATTCCTCCTGCTTAAGCAAGCCTGATTTACACCACTTCCTCCCGCACGGCCACTGCCTCATGCAAGGAAATGTTCCCTTTAGTGCATTTCTCTTTTTAAAAAGTTTTAGGTAATAATAATTTCCTATTTACAACAAACCTTGTATCCGATCTCCCCAGGTGTTTATTATCACGTAAGTGGTTACATTGTAGCCCGGCTGCTTTACACAAACAGGGCGGACAGCACACTAGAGTTAACCCAAGGAAGATTTGAATGCAAAGTCAAATCAACAAATTACCAGTGTGGGAACAGCCAAAGGACTATCATTAGTAGTAGTAGCAGCAGCAGCATTGGTATTATTATCTAAGACAGGGTCTTGCCATGTAGCCCAGGCTGGCCTCGAATTTGTGGCGATCCTCCTGCCTTAAACTCCCGAGTGCTGGGATTACAATGGTGCGTACCATGGCCGGCATTCGAGGATCTTCTTTTATTTATTTATTTATTTTGCAATACTGGGGATGGAACCCGGGACTTTTGCACTGAGCTACGTCCCCAGCCCTTTTTATTTTTATTTTGAGACAGAATCTTGCTACATCTCAAAGTTGCCCAGGCTGGGTTCAAACTTGTGATCCTCCTGCCTCAGCCTCCCAGAATGCTGGGATAGGGCTGTACCACCCCGTCTGACTCCAAAGGATTACTGTTATTAGGAGCTCATCTGGGGAAATTCAGAGATGAGAGTGGCTCTGAAAAACAGCCGAGGATGGTATTTCAAGAAAAGATGAACCTTCGGGCATAATCTCAATGCCCTTTATTATTATTTTTTTTTAAATATACTAAGTTCAGTACTGAGTTCACATTGCAGTTTAACACACCAAGTCCCATGCCTGAAATTCAGAAATGCATGTAACACACTTCCTCCCCTGCTCTGGGAGCTCAGCCAGCTTTCCTTCACCCTAGAAGTGGGAGCCACAACCCTTGAAGATGGGGCTCATATCCAAGGTCAAGGACATCTGGAGAGCAGACAATGTTCAATTTAGGATGTACCACATTCCCAAAGTCTTACCTGGTTTCAGGCCAACCATTAAAAATCACCCTCAGACAGATGTGGCAGCACACACTTGTAATCCCAGCACTCTGGGAGGCTGAGGCAGGAGGATCTCATGTTTGTGCCCAGCCTGGGCAACTCAGTGAATTAGCAAGACCCTGTCTCAGAAAAAGAAAATAATTAGAGGGCTGGGATGTAGTTTAGTGTGAAGGCTTTGGGCTCAAATCCCCATATGAAATAAAGAAGGGGAAGGGCAAAGAAAAGGAAAGAAAAGAACGGAACTCATATCAGGGTAAATGAAATGTCATTTCCATTGAACTGTGTCTTGAATTTTGTTGACTCAACGATAGATATATTTTGCTGACAGAATAAAACACACGCATTAACATGTATTCTCAAGTTTCTTTCCATTAGTACGCTGGAGCTGATATTTATTTCCAGGTTTTGAAAATATTCCACGCAGCAGACCTCACACACTTTGGTGCAGTGCCAGGAGGAGGAGGGATGCTGGGCTCATCCACATCACTCCCTAGTGCCAGAGATGCTGGGGCAGGGGTGGCACTGGGGCCCAAAGGGGCCACACTGGGCCCATGGGAAGGGGTAGGAAGAGGAGAGCTGGTTTTCAACCATCCAGGCCAGGGTGCAGCTCAGAGGGGAGGCCCAGGGCCCCAGCGGGGCACAGGAGCACCAGGTCAGGGAAAGGCACAAGCAAAAAGCCGGTCAAGGCAGCACACACCTATAATTCCAGCACTCAGGAGGCTGAGGCAGGAGGATTGTTGGGAGTTCGAGACCAGCCTGGGCTACGAAGTGAGCTCTAGGCCAGCCTGAACTGCATAGCGAGACCCTGTCTCAAAAAGACAAAAAAAAAAGAAGGACAAAAAAGAGAGCCGCAAGCTACGGAGACACATGAAAGAACACGGGCAGCCATGAAAGCAGAGACACGAGCATCATCACAGAGGTGTGTGGGGACAGTGGAGTCACCCAGGAGCTGGTAAGGAGCTGCACACAGGCTGGGTCAGGGAGGCAGAGGCAGGACGGAGGGGAGATTCAGGTGAGGGCCAGCCCCACCACACACACCTCCATCAGGCACCCGGATGGCCAGGACCCGGCGGGCCACTTGGCTTGACTGTGGACGGCCAGGGGACCCCAAGGAGCAGCTCCCTGTATGGCAGCTGAGAGAGGGGCATGGGTAGAACAAAGAAAAACCAGAAAGCATGCAGCAATTAACCTGATGAAAGGGGACGGGGGTCTGCGTGTAAAGAGAAGTATGGCGAAGGTCTGGTTTTTTCACTGACAAATTGTTCCAGTAAATGCAGATTGCCAGGAATTCCCCCAGAATCCTCCCCTCACTTTGCACACTCTCATCCCATCGTCCTTGACACTTTCTGCAGCAGCTCTGGAGTGCTCCTTCCTGAGTGCCTTTGTTGTGCTGTCTTGGCTGCCTTGATGTCCTGAACGGATTCAAAAGGTTTCCCTTTCGTGGTCATTGTGACTTCACAGAGCATCCAGAAGTCACATGGTGACTAACATGGATGAGGACACAGGGTTGTGTTTTTAGGGGAGTGCCTTCCTGCTAGATGGCACTCAGCAGCAGTATTCACCACATTTTTGACTCCACTCTGGACAGCCCGCCTCAAGGGCCACCAGCGCCCTCCAGCTGTCAGTGCTCAGTGTCTCCCAAGCCCAAGGCAATGGTTCTGCAGCCTAGAGAAAGCAGCCCCAAAGATGGGTGCCTTGGCATGCATCGGTCATAGCAGGACTCTGAGAGGCTGAGTCAAGAGGATCTCAAGTTACAGTCCAGCTTGGGCAACTTAGTGAGACCTTGTCTCAAAATTTAAAAATTTTATGAAAGGGCTGGGGATGGAGCTCAGTGCAAAAACCCTGTGTAGCTCAATCCCAGTGCCAGAGAGAGGGTGGGAGAGGGAGCACTCCTTTCCCCTGTCTTTTAGCTCAGGACACAAGACTTCCCTGGTCCCCTCGCCAGGCACAGCCACGCTGCTCCCCCTTAGGAAAGCTGGCCCTACTGCCCGCAGCTAGGGACAGACAGAAAACAAGGTCACAGTTAATGCAGCAGAGTCCAGGGCCAAAGGAGAAGGCGTCACCAGTGTGATTAAACCATTAACAGATAAGAACTTGCATACCTCAGCCTGCAGAAATCCATGTCCTTGGGGGAGACACTCGTCATGGGTCTGTACCAGCACTGTCAGCCCTGAGCCTGCGTGCCCAGCTTCTCCAGGACACCAGAGGCACTGCCCATGCGACACTGCTCGCCCCTCCAGAGCTGTCTGCCCAGCCCCATCCCTCACCCATGTCCTCCCAGCTCTTCGGTCCTCAACTGACCTCCAGCCGCTCACTACCCTGCGGCCTGTGCCAAGTGCATGAAAATAAACCCAAACCAGCCATCTAGGTGAGTGCACCACGGGGTAAGACAGGAAGGGACCTGGCTTCCGGGACATGTTCTCTGCACTGCATCCGGTTTGCAAGCCCCTCCTCCTCCCCTGCTCCATGACAGAAGGAGGAACCCAGACGTCACAAGAGCCCTAGGCTGCCCACCTTCCATGCTGCTCACCGAGGAAGCAGACATCGGCCAACGTGATCCTTACCAACATGTGTCCCCTGGCAGGCCAGGCACACACTGACAGACACACACACAGTGCTACCCAGCACCACGTGTGCTGCATGTGCTGATGGTTGAATTGTGTCCCCAAATGAGACACAGGGCACCTATGTGTGTGTCCCCTGGGTGTTCGTGAAAATGCGATCGGTATAGGGACCTCACTAGGGGACTCCACTCCACGTAGCTGTGGTCCTTAACAGGAGCAGCAGCAGCACAAAGGCAGAGAAAGAGGAATCAGCCACGAGGAACGGGGCAGATGCACCTGGATTTGAGACTCTGTACGCGCCTCTTACCTGTGGCTTATGCTGTTCATGCATTCCGAGTTCCCTGCCTGCTTTTCTGCCAGGATTTAAAGGAACTCAATCAACAGATGAACAGAAAAAGAAAAAGTGGTGCATATATACACAATGGAGTACGACTCAGACATCAAAAAGGGAAGAGTCCCTTGGAGAAAAATGGAGGCCCCCGGAGACCACCATGCTATATGAAATAAATCAAATGCAGAAGGTTAAACAATGCATGGCTTCTCTCACAGGAGCAAGCTGAACTACACATAATTTAAAGACCAAAATGCAAGATGGATGATAGAAGATGAGAGAAGCAGACTTTGCAGAGCTGAAAAGGGGATCTGAGGACTGGGAGAGAGGAAGAAGTGCTGTTGGAGACCACTACGAAGAGGCTCTGAGCAGGATTTAATACTCACCAACTGGCATTTTTTACTTGTGAGCTGTTTACTTGTGAGCTGTCTGAAGCTTAGGCACATTGTCTGAAGATGGGCGGTGGACTCATAGTAAGTAAACCTCTGTGAGTCCCTGGTCAACCTGAGGCCTATATTTACCTGTAAAGCTGTGACTCCTCAAAGGACAAGATAAAGCCATAGCTGAGGATGTCCGGCTCCAACCCCAGTTAACTTAAAGCAGACTGTAGCTGTAGGCATCTCTTGCTGTGAAGGCCTTCCTAGAGATAACATAGTTCTCCTAAATTAACATAATGTATTACTTTAAAAAGTCCTGCCCAGATTCCCGCCTTTTCTTGAGTATCCTCCTCCTTTGTTTGTAAACAAAATAAATACAGGCTGCCCAGAAAAGTCTGGCTAAACTTAGAGACTATCGAAGCTGTAGGAGAGTTAGTCCCTCCTGGAGCTCTGAAATCATTTCCATTGTCTCATTTACTTAAGCCTTCCCCATCCACTTGCTTGAGAGACTGCGGGATGATCAGCCTGCCATAACTAAGGGTTATTTAATCCAATGTTCGATAAAGCGCAAAGGATGAAGATGCAGTGCATCAATGTACCACCTCCTCATGATGGACGACCTCCCCACGGTGAACATAATGTGATGAAGAAACAGATGCTCCCTACATGGCTGCCCAGCTGCTTCTGCCCTGTGCATGACGACAGAGGGAAGTCATGGGGATTTCCCTCAGCAAGACCACGCCGAGCAGCAGGCACCCCAGGAAGCAGATGGGCTCCGAGGGCCCAGAGGGCAATGGAGCAGGATACTTTTCCTTCCCCATTCCTACAGCATCCGGCCCCAAGCATCGCCCTGCAGGTCACATGCCCGTGAGGACGTGAAGGACAGGAGAGACCGGGTGCACAGAGCCAGCTAAGTCAGCCAAGGAACCCCCAAGGCCCTGTGCCAGCACCCATGCCTGCTGGAAGCTCCTTCTGTCCTGCTGCCTGAGAAGTCACACTCTAGTGGTCCCATCCAGAGGTACCTGGGCGTTGAGGCTGGTGGGAAAAATTAACCCAGGGGACTGGTTCTTCTTTACGCTCCAGATCGTGTCAAAGGATCGGGTCCCAGGGTCTCTGTGAATGCGCACACTTCCGCACACCAGGTCCCGGGGGAAACACGCCCTCTCCTGTGCTCAAGGTGCACAGACCAAAGCAGAACCCAGAGCCTCAGAAAACAGATGAAGGGAACCAGAGGGGCAGAGGCCAAGAGCTGCCATAACCGGCTTCTTAAAGGCGAACGCAAAAGCCCAACTGGAGCTCTCCGGAGAAGGCATCGCAGCCTCTCATCAGGAAGACCCACACCCCCTGTGCCTGCCACTGCGGGGGTTCACCAGCCAGCTCCATCTCCCCTGGGCACCCTGGAAACCAAACACACCACTCACATCAGGCTGAACTTCCCCCTCTCCGCCTCCGCCTCTTCCAAACCCAGCCACCCGCTTCAGGCCCGGAAGTCCCTCCCACAGTGCTGGCACCTGTCCCAACCTGCCACGCCATGTGGCCCTCTCTGCTAGATACTGGTCATTCCTGGTGAGGACTACATCTCACCCCTCACCCCTCAGGGTACAGGACCCCAGCACCAACGCCACAAAAGGCCAGAATGGACCCATCTCGTGTCTACACAGCCACGGTGCATGCTCAGGATTCCACTCCACATTCTGGGCCACCGATGCAGCTTTTGGTCATTGTCACTTTCAAACCAAGCGAAGGTGCCCACCCAGTGTTGCAGGGTTCTTCAGTGGCCTGCCTTATCAGAGAGAAAAACTTCATGGCCCAATGGACTCCAATCATGCTGAAGCACAGAATTCCAACCTGGAATTCATGTCTTCAATGACAACCTGCTCGACTGCCCTTCAATCAAGTATTCCATCACTTAACAAAAGTTCATTCAGAGGCACCATGGTGTGCAAAAGGAATGTGGTGATGAATAAGTTCCTACCTTCGCAGAGCTCCTAATTTAGTACAGAAAATAGGAGTTACATAAATCACTAAAATTAGATTAGATACATGCAATTAGAGGTTCTGGAAAAAAAGGTTGCTACGGTAGCACCTGGTAGAGAATGATTTTCTCCCATCTGAGAAGAGCAGGAAGCATGTGAGCCTCAGCCAAGGGACAGCTGGAACATCTACAACCCTGTGCCTTCCACCCTGGGTGCCTCTGTTTCTCATCTGCAGAGTGCCAGCATCAGGAGGGTTGGTCTCGGCAGTCACCCATGCTGGTGATGCTATAGCCACGAGGAAAACAGGCTGTGCTGGTCACTTTTCCACTGCTGAGACAAAATACCCAAAATCCACACCTCAGAGGAGAGGTGTAATTCCGCTCAAGGTTTCAGGGGTTCAGTCCATGGTCAGCTGATCCACGGCAGGAGCATCATGGCAGAGGGACATGGGGGATCAGAGCTGCTCAGTTCATGGGAGCCAGGGGGCACAGCAGTGGAACAGTGCCAGAGGGAAAAGGGCAGCAACCAGATACAGACTCCATCACCCCTCCAAGACCACCAGAAACACCTGGAAATGTGTTCTGTTAATCCCTTGAGTGGTTCCCAAGCCAGTGCAGCTGACATTTCAATTTAAAGTCACAGTTGTGTAAGAGGTGTGTGACATCCAGCTCGGAGGTTCCCAATCCCAGGCAGAGGCTACTATACCCCACAGCTTTCTCAGCCACTTTGAGCAGAACAATGGGTTGCAACCACACAGGCTGCTGCCTATAATCACTGATCTTTCCCTGAACTTGCTCCTCCACCGAATAGAAATGAGAAGATAAGGAGGGGAAAGGGAGGAAATACTTGTAAAATTCATTAATGGGCACTTGTACAAGACAGAAAAAATTGGGGGCTGGGGATTTAGCTTAGCGGCACAGCGCCTGCCTGGCAAGAGCAAGGTTGTGAGTTCGATTCCTGGTACCGGAAAAACAAACAAACAAACAAAAAAGAGACAGAAAAAAATGAAAGCAATTGTGCTACACAGGGAATCGTGATTTGCAGAGCTCTAGGGACAAGCAGTCATCCCAGAACATGTCACTGTCACACCAGGTGAGCTTAGTCCCTGTGTTGCCTCAGTTTCTGGTCCACCCTAGATTGTTTCTTGCTGCTTTCTGGCCCTGAATGTGATCCTGACCTTCTAGTTTGCCTGGCTAACTCTGACTCACCCTTCCAGTCCCACCCAGCAGACCCCTCACTATCCAAGCCGACTACTTGTGCACCCTTGGTCCCCCCTTTCTCTGTGCACCTCTGCTGCTACCCTGACCTGCTGCTACAACAGTCCCTCAATGACTCTCTTTGCCATTCCCAGACTTTAACCTCTTTGAGGTCATGCAACAGATCACTTCTGCGGGCCTGAGTTTAAAGGCAGGCTTTGATATTGAGCACATGTGAGATGCTGGCCAACATCTCTGCTCTACACCTAGCCTGCCTCCTTGTATCCATGCTCCACGCAAAAAACTAGAGCTCAGGGCTGGCGCTTGGCCAACGCTTAATGAATATTAACTCCTGTCTCCTCCGCATCCAGGGTCAAGCATGAAGCAGATGATCGAATACCGCTGACATGCTTCTTCAGGCACTCCAGGAACTGAGTTTTCTTTATATCAGCTTGTACACTCGCTCCCCGGAAGTCCATCCATCTCCCGGTTCTGTGCACTGGCCAGGAAGTACACTCCAGTCCAGGCTTTAGATTCACAGCACGAAGAAGCACGGAGACTCCTGCACACCCCTGAAAGCCTCACTTCTCAACTTACTGCCTTGGAGGGAAGTGGAAAACTGAGTCAAAAATCTATCTTGCAAGCATGCAAAAACAAGCATGCAAAAGTGCTTGCGAATGGTTGCCTCAGGTGAGTCGGCCTGCAGTATTGATTCCCCAGAAAAACACCAAGCAGGCAGCATAATCTTATTTCTGGATCCAAGGAAATGTGTAGGGCAACACCTCAGGGTGACCCTAAAGCAACGGGCCTGCCCAGAGAAGTGAAAGACATTCGCCCACGCTCAGAGAGCTGGGCAGGGGAGGCTTGCGGATCCAGTGGCCCCCCAGGAGTGGCTTCCTTTTAATTTCTCCAGCTAATTAAGGGAAAGTATCCATGGGTATCAGCTCGGCGGAAGTAGAAGAAGAAGGAGCTGTTCCCGGAGATGTCACCTCAAATGACTCTCCAGCCTTGGAGGAAAGGGACCTTGACTGAGTTCCTCGGTCTCAGAGCAACCAAGGATGCAAAGGTAACAGGGTGGCACATTCTCCTGAGAACAGGCCAGGGCTGCGGGAACCTCAGAGCCAGGAAGGCAGGGGAGGTTGTTGTGCTGATGCCCCCGCTGGGGACAATACCCCCAGGGGGCCATGGCCCACTAGGCTCAGAGGAGCAAAGTACCGCACTGTACTGCAGCAGAGTGGGGGAGAAAGGAGCACAGAATAGAACCCAACACACAGACCCAGCCAGCCATCGTCCTGTGTGGCTGGTGCCAGCGGACGCTTTCTTCCAGGACGGAGGCCTTCTCCTCCCTTCCCCTCTGCTTTCTTCCTTTCTTTCTTTTCTGCCCTGAGGATTAAACCAGGGCCTTCATACATCCTCAGCTCCCCATTTACTTTTATTTTTAAGGTTGTCTTGTTAAGTCACTGAGTTACCTGGTCTGGGTCCCAACTTGCCATCCTCCTGCCTCAGCCTCCCAGAGTGCTGGGGGGACAGGTGTGCAGCGCCACACCTGGCTATGAGGACTTTTCAAAGTCCCAGGCCACAATGACCTCCACACGTTCTGCAGTGAAGGAAGTTTCTGCAAACAAGGCTCCTAAGGCAGCAAAACGAGGGCTCCACAGCCCTTAGGAGATGCCCAGTCCACAGACTGGAGGGAGTTCTTCCTGTTTCTGGAACCCCCACTGTGTATTTACATCTGCCCTTCAGGAGTTCTCCTTGTGGGGCACTGACCTTAGAATCAGGGCATCTTTACAGACAGAAGCTGCAGAACCACATTATATGAAGTCTGGAAATCGTCCATCCATTCAGATTCCTCCGGGCTCACCCACCTTCAGCCACTGGGGCCTAGGGCAAGCACTGAGCTGAAAGCCCCCTTGCTCAGGAGGCGGGTGGTGGGCAGGGCCCAGCTCTAAAGCCTACAGTGCTCCGGGCCTCTCACCACACTGTAGTTCCTGGGCTAACCCCTCTTTTCCTCCCGGGCCATCATCGTGGGCTCCTCCTGCCAGAGCCCAGCCCAAGGACCTGGCCTGGAATTCCAGATTGAAGCTTTATCCCGGGCTGACTTTTCTAGCCCCGTTTCTTTCGCACTCTTTAAAAAGTAATAAAAACAAAACTGAGGAAGACATCAGAGGAGCCCAACAGCCCTGGCACTGGAGAAGATTCGATCATCAAATCATTGTTCTTCAAAGCCACTGGGAGGACCACCTGGCACACACCTGAGGCCGTGCTGCCCCTACATCCTGGACTACTACTGCCTTTAGTGTCCCCCCAAAGCACGTCCCCTGCCTCTTTCCCCTCCCTTCCCTGGCCTTCCTAAACCACCTTCCCTAGGCCTGAGCTTTGTTTATATTTATAAACACACACCTCTCATTGGGTCTAGTGCACGGCCTAGACGCCTAGCGCCTGCAGGCTGAGTCAGGAGGACCATTTGAAATCCTGCCTGGAAAAACTTAACCACTTAGCTAGATCCTATCTCAAGATAAAAATAAAAAACAAAAAGGGTTGGAGGTGTAGCTCAGCCAGAAGGCTCCAGGTTCAATCCCCAGTCCTGCAGACATCTGGCTAAACTCTCTTCTGGCCTCCCTCGATGGGATTGACCCTAACCCTTCTAGCAGGCCCCACTCCCAGAAAGCCTTCCTCCCCGGAACCCCTGCAATTCAAGATGCACGCAGGAGCTCCTTCTAGAGGGGGCCAGGCCCTTTTCCAAAGCGGGTGCCCCCGGGCTCTGGTCACCTGCCTTACCCAACGCTGACCTTGCACGACGCCGCTGTTCAGTGTACATCTTCTTTTATTCTTTCCAAAGAAAAGACAGACGCCAAACTTTTGGAGACACCTTCCCGGGAGCCCCGCAGGCTGAGGCTGCGGCCCCTCCCCCACGCCGGGAACCCACGGAGCCCGCGAGGGTCCACGGCGCGGGGCTCACCGGGGCGCGGGGCCAGGGGCG
>NW_004955487.1:1984620-2122403 GCF_000276665.1 Chinchilla lanigera
GGGGCGCGGGCGCGAGGCGCGGAGCCGGGCTGCTCGCCGGCGCCCCCTGCTGGCAGAGTCTGGCCAGGCCGCCTGGGGTCCCCCGGATAAAGAAAGATAAACTCGAGGCTTTTATAGGTAAATGGTCACAACTAGAGACCACACTCATCAGTGAAATAAATCAGAGCTGCATGTGCAAGCACCGCATTGTCTCAAGAGTGCAAAACCTGAAAGAGTGAATAAAAACTAGGAGGTACGATAGACATTGTGAAATGAAAGGAAAATGCTCAAGGGTAAAGAGCAACTGGGATGTGGGAAAAGAGAAGGGAAAGAAGGAGAAATTTTCTTTGCATGTATATACAGGATAGTTAACGTAGTTGAACTACTGTCTTCTCTTTCTTTGCTGAAAGAAACATTTAATGATTCCTTGATTGATCAATATTGCATGTCTCTATTTGTTTTCGTGATAAACCACTTTGAAGACATCAATATGTAATACAACAAGCATCGTTAATTGCCTACCACTTTGCTTGTAATTCTGTATTGTTTGTATTGTTCTTTTGCTATTTTGTAAGTGGTTGTCTGTTTGTCAATGTTTTCCTTCTTTTATTTTTAAAATAAAAAAGAAATCAAGGATGTGGAGGCGCCCTGAGGACGTGGGAAACCCAAGACACCAGACGGCCCTTGAATCCACCCTCAGGACGCAAACACTGCATCCGTCAGCTACAAAGAAACTGTGACCCCATCTGAGCTGCCCCGACGCGACGCAACGCTGCGTCCTCATCCACCTTACCCGCTGGGTCTGGCATCTTGCGACTCTGGCTTTTCCCCAAAGTCACAATGACCATGAAAGGGGAACATTTTGAATCCATTCTGACATCGAGACAGCCAGGACAGGGCAGCTAAAGACATCCAGAAAAGAGGACTCCAGCGCTGCTGCAGAAAGTGACAAGGATGACGGGATGAATCTGTTAAAAGCCAAGGGGAGGATTTTGAGGGATTCGTGACAATGTGTCTTTAACTGTGATAATTTTTTAAAATTTTAAACATTCACCATAGGTTAAATCTTCATAGAGTTCCTGGGAGGAAATAAGTCTAATAATACAACTGGAAAGTGGTTAGGACTTCCTTAATATCATTTGTTGCTGGGCGTAGTAGTGCATGCCTATA
This sequence comes from Chinchilla lanigera, assembly GCF_000276665.1. NCBI lineage: Eukaryota > Metazoa > Chordata > Mammalia > Rodentia > Chinchillidae > Chinchilla > Chinchilla lanigera. The sequence goes on from NW_004955487.1 coordinate 1,985,770, forward strand.
ATCCCAGCACTCAGGAGGCTGAGGCAGGAGGATCACTGCAAGTTCAAGGTTAGCCTGGGCTACAATGTGAGTTCAAGGCCAGCCAGAGCTGCATAGCGAAACCTTCTCAAAAAACAAAAATAAAAAATAAAAAATATATATATAGTCAAAGAATTAAACTAGAAGAGTTGGGGTTGTTTTTTTTGTTTTGTTTTGCGACAAGGTCTAGCTATGCAGTTCAGGCTGGCCTTGAACTCACTGTTTAAGTCCCAGGCCTCAGGGCATGCAGGGTGGGTCAGCAGAGACCTTGGGGAGGGCATCTGACTCAGCCCTGCCCTGTTCCAGCACTCTCTGAGAAGCCCAGGAGAGGCCCTAAGCAGAGCATGAAAAGATAGATGAGAGGACCTCGGGACACACGGTTGGTAAATGGAAAGGGGACCTTGAGGGAGAGACAAGAAGGCAGGGAAGGGAAAAGGAACAAAAACGGTTAAGATGCGTCCCACTCCTGCACCCACTCCCCTTAGTGAGTGTAACCAATGTGCCCTACAAATACGAAGCATAGAAGACTTTTAAAAGAAAAGCCAGCGGAGGTGGGAAACTAGGCAGGCTGCAGAGAGAGCACCCTGGACTGAGTACAGATCCAGAGCCAGAGTGATAGAGTCTGTTGTCCCACAGCATCCAAAAGAGAGGCAGAGCATGTCCCCTGCACGCTGACCACTTGCTGTCCTCGCCCTTGCTAACCTGGATCCCATCAATGAGCCGCTGCCACCCACTGGCTTAGCAGACCTTGGCCTCCTTTCCAGCGCTGATCCTTAGCTCACAGAGGCAAGGGGCCTGCGTCCCTTGGGCTCCCCGCAATGTGCCTGGGTCCTGAGGTGTGTGACAGTCTCCCGAGCCTGCTCTTGCGCACATCTCCGACCACACACACCCCAGGAGCACAGTGGCCCGTTGGTGCTCCATAGAGAGTCAACCAGGAAGTGGGTCCAGAGCGTTAGCGAAATGCAGACTTCCACGCCCGGCCTGTCTGCATGCTCCCTGCAGGCTCTTCACCTGCCCTAGAACAAAGGTAGAGCTGCTGGTTTGTATCTAGTTGTCCCCGCAAAGCTTTACACACTCATAAGCAGGGCTTTGGAGAAGCGGTTGGATCACGGCCACGTGATGGTGATCCGCCATTCGTTCCTTGCTGAGTTTCTAGCTAAACGTGACGTTGGGAGGTGGGGCGTGGTTGGAAGAGGTGTCTGGGGGCGTGGCCTGGAAGGGTGTGTCCCACCCGCTCCTCTTTCCTTTTACTCTGCGCTTCCCGTGGGTTTGGTTGACCGGATGCCTTATCTCTTCCTACTTTTGAACACTAACCCCATCACACCTGAGCAGCACCACCACCAGCCTAGGGGCTGTGGACAGGGCTGCGGTGCCCTTCTCTGGCCCAGCTGTGGGAATGGATTCTTCTGAGAGCTTTGGATCTGGGGATATTGGGTTCCCAAGACACTGGTGTTCATGTCAGAACTAGAAAAGTGTTGGGATCTTCTCCCTTCTGCCTTGCTGTTGGGTGGACTGGGGGAAGTGGGAGGATGGATATGATAACTTTGTTAACTGTCAATGCATAGTCGCCTGTGGCTCCCACAGATTGTAAAAACGCACAGTGACCACAAACCTGCACCAAAGAGAGACCCCATAGCATCAAGACACTAAGACACAAGGCACTGTACAAAATACTTTAATACACGGCAGCACGCTGTCATCCACTAGGTCAGCGCCTGAGAGCATCATCTATGGAAATGCTTGCATCTGCCTAGAAAATAAACCATTAGACACTCAGAGCTTTCACACCCTGCAGCACGACTGATCTCTGCGTGATTAGCACTCATTAAACAGAGTCCATGCCACGGGAGAGTAGATATGCAGTAAATTATTGATCAAAGAAACTTCATTGCCACTCCATTTGACTGGTTTTCTTCTTTCTTCTCCCTTCCTTCTTTTCTTCTTCTTTTTTTTTTTCCTTCAAGGCCTTCATGCTGAGCGACATCCCCAGCCATTTATTTGTCTATTTGTTATTTATTTATTTATTTATTTATTTCATATTGAGCCAGAGTCTAAGTCACTAAACTGCCCAGGCTGGATTCTAACTCATCATCCTCCTGCCTCATTCTCCCAGAACTGCTGGGATCACAGGCATGCAGCACACCGCCACAACTGGTTGACTGAGTTTTTCATCTCTCCCGCAATTAGACTACAAATGCCAATCAAAATAAGCCTGAGCCCATTTTTTAGATAATTCAGCCAAATAAACTCATTCATATTCAAACTTAAAACAGGCCACTGTCATATTATACATCATTAAATAAGAGAGACAATAAGTACTTTCAAGACCAATAGCCCATGACTGGTGACATCCTCCCAGGTTTCTTAAGATGAAATTCTGTTCATATGGTTGCCGTCCAAACTTAAGAGAATCATTGAAAACACTTACCCTGAACATGTAAGATACATCAGTTATATGTGTCTTTATTTCCCCAATAAACAGGGTGAGTTTCACAAAGCAAACACTTGTATTTAAAGTAGAAAAAGTAAAGCAAAACACTGTAAGCCAAGCTTGAATTTCACTGTAACATTAAAAGTTTCTATTCCTCCCCTTTTAAGACAGAAGGGTACCTAAATATTTTAATCGCAAAATTGTTGCTAATCCTGACAGTGCATAAAACATATAATACTGTAGTAAAAAACACAGCTAGCAAGTGTTCAAAGGGGGTTATTTCTCCAGTGTAATTTTACTTTGCCTTCTTGTATTATGCGTGCCTTAGGGGAAAGGAAAATAGTTTCCCCAACTAGAAAAGATTGGGGCTCCAGATTCAAATTTGATTTCTGATCACATTGGGTGAGCACCTACTGTATACCATGCCAATGCCTTTGGTGAACTGAAAGTTTTGTTTTAGGACTAGTTTGATTGGAGGACGGTCTTGTAGTTTGGGTCCTGTTAAGATGACTTTCTGATTCATTATTCTCTTAAAAAGTACGTAAAGTAGAAAATACAGAATAACCTATCCTATTTTGAATGAGACAAAAACATATGTAAATTGAGGTATAAGGAGTTAAAACTTGAGGTAGGGATTTTTTTTTTAAGAAAAAAAAAATCACAACTCAGCAATTCAAATCAGTGAATCCTGAAAACAGATTAGGAAGCAGAATTTCTGGAACAAACTAATGAAATCATACATCTACGCGCCCTCTTCTGCCGGGCACTGGCATTGCAGCTGAATTAAATTAATTTGCTCTGGCCAAAAAAAAAATGCATGCTTTAGCTTTTTTGAAATAATTATAGGATATGATTGTTTTCCAGGCAGTGAGATACTGTGTAGGTTACATAAGTAAACTACACATGATGGTTTCACCACAAGAAGACTGATTACATCACAGTCTTTGGTATGCTTTTTCTTCCAGCTAGAAAAAGAAAGGACTGTTTTTTTTTTCATATGGAACCAGATCGTATCCTCTTTTAAGGGATTCAGAGTAAATTGAGAATATTGCATGACACAGTGGCTCTGTTCGAATAAACCCCAGGCACACTGTACACTCATCACAGTCCTCCCAGCCTTTGGCTTTTGGCACTTTTACAGGGCAGAGCCACCCCAGGCGCAGTCACCTGGCCACCGTCAGAGACGGACACAGGGGTGACCATCCGTGGGCAGAAGGGTGAACATCTTCTTCCCCCTTCTGGGTCACCAGTCGAACTTCATGTCTTCCTTGCTCCACACATACTTTCCCCCTCGCTTGAGAAACATCTTCTCATCAAACCCGCTGAACTTTATAGCCTCCTGTACACCAACATCCAGAATGGACTTGGAAGGGTCTTTCCGTCCTTTTCTGCAGTTCAGGAAGCGCATCTAGGAAAACCAAGTCAGAAATGGGTACATTTTCATTTCATTTGTCCTGTGAAACTCCATCAAGCCAAAACAATTTTCGATATTCTGATCATGTTTCGGAGGGTTAGAGAGGACTGTGGCCAAGCACAAGGCAGCTACGGCCTCACGTCCCCAGCTCAAGCCCAGCTGGAGGCATGAGAGGCTGATGGAAGGGTGTGGGATCCACTGAGCGTAGCATTACGTACATGTCACCTGAGCACCTGTCCCCCATTAGAGGGGGAGTGGGAATCAGGACAGACTTCCTTGAAAAGCTGACATCTGAATTTTGTTTTGAAATTTTACCCTGAGGGGGTGTAGTACAAAAACACAAAAACAAGGTATAGTACTGTGTCTTTGGGAAATCACAGGCGGACTTTTTCCTAGAATGTAGATTGCATAAAGGTCTGAGTCTGAATCCTAATAAAGGCTTTCTTTGGGAGAGGGAGAGACAAGAGCCAGAAAGGGGCTTCTGAGGCAGGCACCTCACTGACTGAGAGCAGTCCTTTGTGCCCTGTGTCCAGCCCGGTATCTTCCCTCTGATGCGATTTTTAGTTTTCATTCATTGTGTCCTAGCTTTTTCTACTTAGTAGTCAGGAATGAGGTCTTCCCAGTTCTTACCACCTGTACTGAGCATTTTGTAGGAGATCAAGCAAAACATGTTGAATCAAGAAATCATTAAATCAGCAAAAGCAAATTTGATTCACTTATGTTTTTTCCAACTACAGTATGTGGAGACCAATGAGTTTGTCGAGGAACATTGGTCAGAATCCCTAGACAGTCATGATAGTTTGCACACCAAAAATAAATTGTTTTTTCTTTTTACTTGGGACTCCTACTAAGAAACCAAACATTTCCATTATCATTTTTCTTTTTATACTCTCTTAAGAAAGCTCACATGGACAATAAATGAAATTACTTCATTATTTTAAGGCATCACTGATTAACATAAGTAACAAAATAAAAATTATAATAAGCATTTGCTCAGAAATCCAATTTCAATATTGTTCTCACTGGAGCTTATTTGTTTAAAAAAATATCTCTTTGAGTGGAATTGTTTGTCCTCTGCCAGAAATACCACTCAAAGTTCTAAGTTTAGAACAATAACAACCAAGAAAAGTAAAAAAATAACAACAAAAAAAGGGAAGTGGTTTTTTGCTTCTCCGTTGTTCCAATTCTGAGGAGGGTGGGGTTTTCCCTTTCCTTTAAAAAGTGATGGGGGTGGAGACAACACCAGTGCCTTGCTAAGAATATCCATGAGGCTCTCTGGGTCACTCTCAAGGAGACCCAGTCCAGAGATCTGGTTGCTGAAGATTTTGTGACCTGAAGATTTTGTGATGTGACGTCGCCTATCTCAGGAGAACCTCCAGCCCGAAACCATAGAACAGAGAACTCTGCCATGGTATTTGATCCTATGTGACATCCACAATAATTGATTGTGTGGGAACAATATCCTCAGGGGGAGGGGTGCTACTGCCAAGCTATGGGCTTGGCTCAGGCTAAAATTTGTGGAAATTCTGAGATCAGAAATTGACCCCATTCAGACAGGGCTTCACTATATATTAAAAAAAAAAAAAATCACTGCCAGTCAAACCATGAAATCCCCTACAAGCAAGACAAATTGGTACTAAATGGTTGTGTTCATTTTAGTTCAACTTTGGCCTGCTGCTTAATTAGTTTTCCCAAGGATCATTTTGTAACTCACAAGAAATACTTACATATTCATCCAGAATGAGATAAGAGTCTTTCATCTGCAAAAAAAAAAAAACCCAAATCAGATTCAGACTTAGTTTGAAATACAGCCGCCAGTGGGGCTCAGCTGTCTATTGTCTGATGTTTGTGTTTTTCTATTCACACTGAAAGGCTCTAGGGGAGAAATGTCACCATGAAAGTATGTCTGACAAGGACAGCCCACGCCAACTCTCTTTCCCCCCAGCCGTCACCAACATGGCCTGTGATTGTCACTACCATCCACATGATTTCCCTTTTTTCCAGTGTACAATTCAGAATTTCTTTAATGCTATAACCTGGCACCTAAAAGGTGGCTTTATGCTGGAATTCTAATATCACCCTATCATGTCTTGAAAATAGTCCTGCATTTTGCAGCCATAGGTAGGAATACCTTCCCCACCTACTCTTACAGGTGTGGATAGGGAAAATTCTTTCCTATAAAAGGTCAGTTAGTAAATGGGTCCTGCCATAAAGCCCTCAGAACCTCTGCCACAGCTAACAAGCTCAACACCGAAGCTCAAAAGCCACTACAAAAAGTATGTAAGGGGATAGGCACGGCGGTAAGAGGTGAGAGTGGGAGGTGGGGGACAGAAGCAAAGACACTTGCTGAGAGCTGCTCTGAGAATCCAGCCCCAACCTGTGTGCTTGGAGCAGCCCCAGTGAGGGATGCAGCCATGCATGAACTCATGGGCTTTGGAGTTACCAAAATCCTGGGTTTGCTCAGCCAGCACTCAAGTCAGTGACCACTTAGGACTCAGGTTCCTCGTGTGGGAAATGGGGGAAATAATCTGGGGCAAGGAAGCACTTGTGAAAAATCTAGGTGTGCAAAAGGATTAAGAGTCTGTCTACAAAGGACAGACCCAACACACGGTGGCATTTATGATAGCCTACCATATGTTCTTTGATCTCGCATTAACTACACAATTAAGATGGGGACCAAAAAAGCCAACAGGGTAGTGCCCATGTGGGAGGACAGTTCTGCTTGCTCTGGTTTCTCTTTGAAGGTTGCCCTGTCTGCCTGGGGACACCCTTGCTCATGCTCCAGTCCATATGACCTTTCAAACTCCAAGCATTGTGCGAGAAGCACAAGCAACGGATTCTCATCCTTGGAATTTCTGCCTCTGTGTGAGCACTATGGGGGAGAGGTTTGCTATGTGCTTATTTTCAGGTGACAGAAGGGAGCATCTGTTTTTAAAATACTTTTTTGAATAATGAAACATTTTAATTGCTTTAAAGTCCTAAAACTTATAAAAGTAAACAAAAATGACTACCAATCCTGTACTCCACGGTAACCATGGCAATGTTACAGGGACATGTTTGGGCCCACCAGTATGGACTTCAAATTAATTTTGCATACTAGTTTTCATTGGTACTTAATATTATGAGACCTTACCCTGATCATTTAATATTCTTTGAAATGTGCTTTTCAGTCAGAATAAAATTTCATTCTATGAATGTACAATTAAGTTTATTGCAATTATTTACTCTTAATACAGTAGTAATGTGCCTTTGCACAAATATTTCTCAAATTCTCAGATTTTCTAAGTTTTAAGGTAGAATTTCTGAATTAGCTTATGTAAACCTTTAAAGGTTATCATTATGAATTATCAAGTTTTTGTCTAGGAAATTTGAAGTGATTTGTTCTCTTACTAGCAATATGAATTTGATTTTTCATATGACTTTATAATTTGTATTTTCACTTGTATTTCTTTGAGTGCTGATGGTATCAAATACAAGTTTATCTACAATTTGTTTTTTTTGTGTGCGTATGAATTGTCTATTTATATCCAAAGCCTGACTTGCTTTTTCTGTTAGTCGATTCTTATTGATCTAAAGAAATTTTACTCTGTAATATTTTATTTTAAAAGATTCAGCATAATATGTAATGGTATCATATCCTACTTTTAATTTTTATAGCATATGTGGTTATTTATTTATTGAGATGAGGTGTCACTATATAGTTCAGGCTGGCTTTGAACTTACTATGCAGCCCAGGTTGCTCAAATTTGTGGCAATCCTCCTGCCTCCGCCTCTTGAGTACTGAGATTACAGGTATGTGTCACAGACCCAGCTATATTTTTAATTTTTATACTTTGAAATACTTCACCCATAATTGTTTTAAAATGTTCATATATTGAATTAATCAGGAGGTTCCTCCACTCTGGAAGGGAGAATAAGGAATTGTTTTTCTTTAGATTTTGAGAATATGGGGAGTAATGGCTCTTCATTTAAGAGTGCCTGGAAGCATTGTAATATAGACCTGTCTGGGCCAAGGCTGTTCAGTCTGTACATAAAATCTAATAAGAAGCATTCAGTTGTGCATATATGGGACAACTAAGGAAATGGTCATGCAGTCTTTCTATTCTATCCAACTTTATCGTTCATAGAGATAATTCCAGTAAGCAATGAGATAATGTTGACACCACTATGGTTGCCCTTATTCCCTCTAGCATTAGACGCTGTACCATCACCCATGAGCCTCCTCTACAGAGCAAGTTGTATATGTGAGTTTCCTGTAGCAGGACTGCACATGCATCTATATACGTAATCACATGGTCTTGGAGGTGCCACTCCACCCACTCAGTCCTGAAACTGAACCTCCTCATGGGAGACTGTGTAGCTGGCAGGTGGCTCCACTGCCTCTAGCGCTAGCGTGGTAATGTGACAATGTGCACAGCCCTTGAGTGGAAAAGCCCCCTCTGTGGAATGATCTACATGTGCTCTTGTGACAAGGCAACATGTGCTGGATACCACCTTCTGGTTACACTCTGGCACCAAGCAGGACACCTCTTTATGACGCTCCAAGAATTCCTCAAACTCTTCCTCACTAATGATGAATCTTTCTGCTTCTCTCAGAGCATCTTCTCCACAGTTCTCGCCCTCAATCAGGAGGCACTGGAAGACCTGGAAGACAGGAGTGCTTCTGCATGAGGACCGCTTGTTCCTGTCCCCCATGCCTGACTCCTTGGTCCAGGTTCCATCTCTCTGCATGAAGAAGGCTCTTGGAGCCAAGTGACATCCCTTGGAAATGTTACCCTAAGAACTAAGGGCTAGTCCAATATTTAGGAACAAACACAAATATTCTTAAGAAATAAATTTCCAAACCAGGCTGAGTATGCTTGCTTTAGGTTTATAACCTAACATTTTCAGACTATAAAATAGTGGATGTGCTTGAAATGAACAGGGACTATAACAAGCCCAAAAGGTAAATCATTTGTAAGCCACCAAACCAAGAAAAAAGTAATTTCAAGATTTTCTTGTTTCTCCTGACTTTTAATGTATTCTTATCAAGATCTCCAGATTCTGTCTGTTTTTCACTCACAGCTAAATACAGTGCGCCCACTATCCATGTACCTTACAGAGCTGTAGCTCTAAACACATGAGATTTGAGGGTGGACATTCTGAATCTAAACCATAACAGGCTGGTAGAGGGACCCATCTCAAAGCATCAAACTTGGGAAAATGGTCTTATTTTGCTACAGTACAGCAATGACTTTACCTTTTCCAAATAATTCAGTGAAAACTTGGCAGCATCAGAATTTATAAAGAACATTCATCCATCCATCCATCCACCCGTCCATCCATCCATCCATCCATCCATCCATCCATCCATAAGCCGAGTTTTAAGAAGAAATTTAGGTTTTACCAAAAGAGATTCTTCAGAATATCTCCAAGCACTAAACGTATCTTTGACTTTTATCCTCTTCATATTCCAGAGGAAAATAAATGCCAGTTTTCAGGAGGGAAAATGGAGCAAAGGAAACGATAGCTGAAACCCTAACGTTGCTGAAAGAAAGACTAAGAGTTTGCTGGAGAGGTGCAGAGTTCTTGGTATCAGTGTCATACTTGGTTTCACTGAAAAAAGTCACTCCTGAACACTTTTGGATTCAAACCAGCAAAGGCAAGGTTGCACACTTACCTTCCAGCGCACAGGGTTGAGTGCCCTGATGTGTTCTCTCATGTCCTCTTCCACATTGAATCGATTAATCACAGAGTTGATCTTGAAGGCCACTTTATAGTCCTTGCACCACTTATTCAGTTTCTGCAAGTTTTCCACATGGTTCTTCTTTCCCTGGCCCCGGCCGATGAGGACATTGACTTGCTCATTGAAGCTGTCGCAGGAGATAGCAAGAATGTCCAGATACTCACCTGCAGGACAGGGAGAGTCTCGGGTTACCTGGGTGAGGGTCAAGCCCTTTCCCTCATTTACTTGTCTTTATCATAAAGCAGTCTGTTTGCATGTATGCTTCAATTTTTTAAAATGATATTTTTTTCTCACGTGCACACAACTTGCTGAGATGTAAATCATATTTGCGTCAAATAATCATTTCAAGAGCCTACATATGCATAACAAAATGATGGAGAAGCTTATATTTGATCATTCTAAAACCCTGTACAAGAAGACATGGGAGCCTTATCAATACACTAAAATATGAGCTAGATGCAGTGGCATAAGACTGTAATCCCAACACTGAGATGCTGAGGCAGGAGGATCACAAATGAGTATCAAGCCCTGGGAACTTAGAAAGACTTTGTCTCAAAAAAATATAGGTATATGTATGTGTGTGTGTGTGTGTGTGTATGCATATATACATACATACATATGTGTATATGTGTGTATATATGTACATACCTATGAAGCTCTTCATTTCTTCACTTTTTTTTTGGTACTGTGAATTGAACTCAGGGCCTCACATTTGCCAGGCAGGCGCTATACCATTTAGCTACATCCCAGGCCCCTCTTCATTTATTCTTGCAGAGAAATTGCATGCCTATAATCTCAGCATTCGGGGAAGCTGAGATATGAGGATCGTATGTTTGAGCCCAGTTTGAGTAACTTTGGAATTAGCAAGGCCCTGTCTCAAAAGAAAGAAAGCAGCGGGGCTGGGGATGTAGCTCCGTGAGAAGGTTCTGGTTTTGGTCCTCAATACCACAAGTAAATAAACTAATTAACTTTAAATCTCATATAATTTTTGAAGAAAATGGATATCTGGGAAGGCTTCTAGATATATCTAAGAGCAACTATAGATTTGCTTAGTAGAAGGGCCCTAATGTTTTCTTTTTTGCCAAATTCATTAGCTTCTTCTCAATAGGTCTTGTACTCTAGATTTACTTTCAAAATATTTCTAAAGTCTCTGTGTCATATCAGGCACAACCACTTTACGTGTGGGGAAATTGAGATTAAGGGAAGCCGGGTGTTGTAACCAGTGTATAAACAGGCTCCTCCCCGCCCAAGCATATTGTTAGTTCTGATAGCAAGTCCCTCCTGGTGCACAGATCCTGAGCATGATTTTGGCTTTGGACTTTTCTTCACCTATTCCTGTAATGTTAGTTTTCACTCTGAACTTCCTGGGTCCTCTGTAGCTTCCTTAGCTGCTTCGAGCTCCCCATTCATCTCAGAAGGACAGGCATTCTCTGGGACTGTTATTCCTTGCAGAGGTGAAACTAGATTTTTCCTGGTGATGATGACTTCCCAAAGTTGACTCTATTTTCTTGAAACACTTTTGGAGTCTAGAAGTCAAGGGCTCCGAAAACTCTGTAAGTAACTAACCCCAAATATTATGAAAACAATAATTATTGTTCTTCTTTTAGGCGGAATTTTACGTTGCTCAAAAGCAACAAAGGTCTAGCACACTTTTGCCAGAATCAGGTAATCAACGAGGCTTAAATTAGTGACTCCAAATGTTCTAGGAATTGATTTCAAATAAATTCCTAATGGGATACCACCCAGGGAGAAGGCAACCAGCTGAACATACAATCTCTAATAAAAACCAAGTTTAAAAAAAGTTCAAAACCAAACACATAAAAGCCTATCAAGTCAACTGAGAATTTCCAAGGCAGTTGCTGAATATGGCCACATTTTGCTGTATTCTCCGAAATCTTCTCTCTTTCTTGGCCTCTCTGCTTACAGCTTTTGGAAAGAAAGACCTTACAGAGCAGATTTTCCTGCTCAGTTCTTGCATTTCCCCAAAGATCCTGGAAAAATGATGGGATCTGCCCCAGCCCCTGCCTGTGTGGCTGCTGCAATTGTCCACCCATCTCTGGTTGGTGACACATACACCCTGAAGCCGTGGGGCGTGTTCTGTCCCTGTCGAGATTGCTTAGCAAGATCCATGGCGACCTTGGTTGTACTGTTGGGGGTCCAGGCCACTGTGGCTTGTTTACGCTCAGCAGTATATGCTCAAATGCTCAGCCTTGCATAAAAGCCTTGAACCCTAAGACTCCAACAAGCCTTCCTGGGCAAAGAGAGTCTTGTCATATCCTTGCAGCTTGCCTTTACCTTGTGCTTTTTGCTCTGCATCCTTTGCTTTTATTTTTTTTATCCATTTTTGGTTTTTTTCCAGTACTGGGAATTGAACTCACGACCTTGCCCTTGCCAGGCAGGCGCTGTGCCACTGAGCTAAATCCCCAGCCCCCGTCCTTTGTTTTTATAAAGCCCTACTGTGAGTCCAGCTGGCTAGGGAGCCTCAGGAGGCCTCATAGAAAACCACCAACCTTGGTGACCCTGCAGCAGCTCTGACTCAGCTGTCTTTATCCACCCAAGCACACAGACCCAACCTTGTAAAGCTGGAGGGACCAGAGGTGCAGGCACATCTCTTGCACATCTTTTGTTTGTTCCTTGAGCATCTAAAACCTTTTCAGATTATGTGCAACTATTTTTAATTGGGAGATTTAAAATACAGTGTAGGTAGTTTATGTGTCTTTAATAATGGAAGGATCTGGCAACTTTGCATAGAGCACCGAAACATCAAAGTGGTTGGTTGCCCGCTTGACCACTGCAAAGAGGGCCTGGTGCTTCTCGTGCCCTACAGTCTTACACTTTTCCACTGTCCCCTACCTACCAGGGATGCTGGGTTTCTTACATACTTCCAAATGCACAAAGGCACACCTGTTCCCCATATACACATTACAGTACTTGGCCCTAATGGTAGGCCTCATCTTACCCTATCCCTCCCATGACAGGGACAGGCTTGTGGAGCCCTACTGCAGGGTGAATGTTGTTTCAGGATGCTCCCCATTCCTCTCACCTAGTCTCTGCTCGTACTGCTTTCTAGACGTCATTTCTGTCACCAACACTGGTTTCCAAACTGGCTTTGAATCTCCAAACTGGTTTTCTTAGTGGTTTTCCCTGCACTGATACTTGGCTTACTGCCTCCCCTGTTGGTTCACCTTCTCTTGAGAGTCCTGTCTTCCTTCTTCCCCTTTGGCAGACAGCCTGCTCACATGTGAAGACCCATGACCTCATCCCGGGGGGAGAATCGGGTCAGAAATCTCTGTTCGACATCCCCAAAGATCAAATGCGCTAGCTTCTCTTCCAGTCATCTTAATGCCCAAAGAGCTCAGCAAAGCAAGAGAGGAGAATGGTACTGTGACAGTAAGACCATAACTAACTCCAAGAAATGAGAGTAGATATTTTATTAATAGCAAATATTTTTCAGTATTCCTAAGGGCCCAGTATTGCTCTACAGACACCACATATATGTAGATCTTAGCAGCGAGGGATCTCAGTAGTTTTAGGACCCGGTGATCTTTAATCCTGGTGACACAGAGGATTTCCTTGGAGTGCCCAAGTTGGCCAAGCCACATACCGGAAGCTTCTGATATGGCCTGGGTTCTCTCCAGTCTTAGCAGAAGTATTCTACTGCACAGCTGTGAAGCGTGTGAATTTTTCTCAGAAGTGACTGAGCTTGGGCCACAGGTCTTAACCCTCACTAATTTGGAAGGTGAGCAGTAGTCAAGCTTGCTAACACCTCCCCTGTCTAGCTGGCTGTACTTGTTTACCCAGAGCCCTGCAGAGTTACAACGGTCCTAACACCCCACACAGCTCAGGAGGAGGTTAGGATAAGCAAGATTTGTTTCTCTTTTCTTCCAATTCCCCAGAAGGTCTGGCTTTACGCCCAGGATGGAAGGAAATAGAAGAACCAATATTAGCAGCAGTGATTAAAGCATCCTCCAAAGAAACGTACCGTAGTCCTTGAACCACCTCTCCCGGATCAAGCTGCCATTACTCACGATGCTGACACTGGGCAGACCCAGCTCCACTTTGCAGAACTTCACGAGTTTGCCCAAGTATTCTCCTCGGTCCTGGAGAAACGGCTCTCCGCCTGAAAAGTTTATCTTCTCCATACCTGTGGGAGGTGAAACAAAGTTTCCCACTTCACACATAGCCCTTTTTATCCTTTTATTTAGTTATATGGTATTTGCAGTGCCTTATGCATGCTAGGCAAATACTCTACCATGAAGCTTCCCCCAACCCCACCCTTTTTCTTTTTTATTTTCAACGACAAAAGTAATACTTCCTCCATAGAAAATAAAAAATGAAAATCTTTCTCATTATCCTTCCGTTCCCTAACGTTAGCTCCCAGTGTCAAGCGTGCGCTTTATGGGAATCACCAGATACTTAATTCAGAGTCTAAGTGGAAACATAAAGATGTTGCTCTGTTCTCATTTTTCCCAGTTTAAAGTAGATGCACCTGAACATTGGGGATTCATCGGTCAGCGCAAGAGATTTCCTGTCCTGCCAAAGGGAACAGGGAGGCAATGGAAGCTTTGCAAAACAGAAAAACCACTTCCTGGGGCATCTGATTGAAGACACAGAGTGTAACAGCAAACTTCAACAGGGGCCTGATGCTAATTCCTACCACTTTGGTTTTTAAGGCACGCAAGAGACTTAGGTTAGTATGAGATTAGTTAAAGAGCGACAGTTTAATCTAGAAACATGGCTTCCCCTGGGAGATCAGGGACAATGGGTGAATGACAAAAGCTCCAAAGAAGAATGCAGAGAACTGAGGGTAGACCACAGTGACAACAAAGTGGACGCCTTAATGGGGAGACAGGCAGCAAACGGGAGGTTGCCCAAGGTGTCCTTTGCAATAAAGCACTACTGCATGAGCTCTTTTACGGAAGGCACAGAGTTGCAGGCACATGTGTGGGTGGGCAAAGAGACCAGCTAGTGTTGATCTCCGGGGACACAGAGGGGTGCAGGGCGGGCAGCACCTCCGGTGGTGACGCACCGTGGTCCGCTTTGTGAAATCGTCAAACTGTGTATTTCCTGTGTGAACAGTTGGGGACACGCCTGCTATATTCAGCCAGAAGTTAAATAAGAGAGGAAGAATGTCAGCGAGCTGCAGAGGCATTTGAGGAACAACAGGATGGGTCAGAAGAAAGAGCAGACTTCAAGGGCAAAATACCATATCCTGTGGTCATTGCCGTTTCCTGCAAGTCTTTAATGTGATGATATCCAGTGGGCAAGTCTTAAAAGTGAAGTCTGTCATAATTTATTGAAAACCACTTCTAAGGTTTTGTTTACTTGTTTGTTTTGACAGGGCCACACTATATAACCCAAACTGGTATCAAATTCACTGTGATCCTCCTGCCTTAGCCTCCTGAGTGCTGGGATTACAAGTGTGTATCACTACATCCCGTTTTTCTAAGGTTTTTTTTTTTAATAAGAGCATACACACAACTCAACTTAAAAGGCTTCGGTGTTACCCTTCTTCCTCTAAAAATTTTGGTTTTAACTTTCCCTGTTAAATATTTCTGGCAAAAACAAGTTGCTTCATGATTTGGATAAACTCTGAAAGCAGCAGCATGTTTCCAAAGGCTGGGTGACACAGGGCTTCCCGTGGGCACAGACCAGGGGCAGCAGGAGGCAGAGAAGGCTCTGCTAACTAACGCTGTAATCCAGGATGCTGGGTGCCCCTCTTTCCCTGCACCCACCTTGCCCTTTCACCCAAGACTTCCCGCAAGTGTTTCCGGGCAGAGGTACCTCCCATTCTGCAGGCATTGTCCAGCCTGTGCGGTTGAACGCCCTAATTTCTTTTGCAGACTGGGACTCACCGGCTTCCTTGAGCAAAAGCAGCCCTCTCTTGGCCTCCTCCAGGGGCAGAACGAAGGATGTCTTGGCCGTGTGGAAGCAGAACCCACACTTGTAGTTGCACTGCCGAGTGAAGTGGTAGTTGACACTGGTGGGGATCGTGTAGTTCTCCTCCGCCTCCTCCTGGCTCCCCTCCAGTTCTCCAGCAACCTGCTGCTGGCCCATCTCCACAGCTGGCCACCAGAACGCTGCTCTCAGCCAGCAGAGCAGCGAGGCCAGGCTGCCCCACAGAGAGCCCAGCGGCTGCCCGAACGCACTGAGCATCCTCCCAGCGAGAGCCGTGGGTGCCAGCATCCCCATGGTGGCCACACTGGTACCCTGAAGCTGTCCCTGTGCCTTATATGACAGTGGAAACCAGCCACACCTCCAGGCATCTTGGCCCGGGGGAGGAGAGAAACACACACCTCCTTCGACTAACGCTCAGTTGAGTTTCGATTTTCTTCTCTTGGAAAATGAAAGTTGGAACATAGCCAAGACTGAAGGCACAGGAAGGGAGCCAAGTCTTCTCCCTTTATGTCTGCCTTGGGGTTGCCTTGTCCACCTGTGTGAGTCATTCCTATGTGACGGCAGCAAGGTTTGCCTCTTCCTTTGTTTCTGAGGTTTAGAGTCCCTTATCCGAGAGGCTTTAGATAAACACGTTTCACATTTGGGATTTTTTTTTTTTTTTTCAGATTTTGGAATCTTTGCCTAGTCTGATCAGGAAATCCATTTATATTTCTTATCCATATACACCACGTGCACATAGCTGACAGTAATATCTTACAACATTGTGAATAACTGTGTGCATGAAACAAAGTTGCACAATGTGTCATATTAGTTTTCAAAAAGTTTTGAAGTTGGAGCATTTTGATGTTTGCATTTTTCAGATGACTGAGCTGTTTAATCATGTGGCAGCTTGGTTTCTATCACCCTCCACATAGCGGATACTCAGGGAAAGTTTATTGTGAAAGTCAAATAAACATAACTACCATAGGATCCAGCAATCCCACCCCTGGTATTTATCCAGAAGAAATGAAATCAGGGCATAGAAGAGACATTGGCACTTCTATGTTAATCGTAGCACATTCATGATAGCCAAGATATGAAAGTATCTTAATTGCCCATTCACAGATGCATAGATGAGAGAAATGTAATACCTATATGAGATGGAGTACTTTTCAGTCCTGCAAAAGAAGGACATTTACAGCAACACAGATGGATCTGGAGGACATTATGTTGAATGAAATAAACCAGACACAGAAGAACACACACTGAACAATCTCCCACTCCATGGGATTGTTAATTGTGTGAATATTAAATGCCTAGCAGACACTGGACTTGAAAACCACAAACTGAAAAGGGAAGACCCACCCTGGATGTGGGTGACATGAACCAATAGGCTTGAAGCCTGGGAGGGAATAAAAAGAGAAAGAGTGAAGCTTACCTTTGTTGTTTCTTTGGAGGAGCTCAGCTGTTGGCCATCACATTTGGACTTTTATCGCAGTCCCTTCAGGCTTTCAGCATAGACTCTCCAGCCTCCAGAGCAGCCCCTTTGGCTTTCTGACATGGATTCACCAGACTCTGTGGGGCAGCTCCAGGCCTTCGACTTCCAACTGAGTCCCCTAGTTTTCTATCGTGAGCTGCCCACTCTGCATTCCCCAAGCCAGATACTGCAGGCACCACTGTAAGTCTTCTCTCTGACCCCTTTATACACCATGTATTAACAGAGATTTGCAGCTATTCATTTAGGGAGCCCTACCTGCTACACCATGAAATCTCATTTCAACTCATAGCAGTACAAAGCAGTTACCAGGGATAGGAGACCAGAAGATATGCAGAAATGTTGGTCAAAAGATAGAAGAAATAAGTTCAAGAAATCTATCACGCCACATGAAGACCATAGTCAATGTTATTGCATAATATTTTTAAAGCCACATAATAAAAGAATGAATGTGGCATTCATGAGGCTCGGGGGTCCCTTCTAGGCTGTGGTAACAACATGGGGACAGAGTTGAATTTATATTTTCATTCTTCTTTAGTTGCTCATTTTAACTTGAGCATTGTGGTAGAGTGAAAATGTGGATGTTTGTGTTTTGCTACATTTTGATCCCCATTTTAACACCCAGTTTCACCTAGGAATATCAGGTGCTTCCTAACTGGTAAACACGACTGCAGCCTTTCACGTTTCAGAGGATCCTGAGGAAGTACTGTGGACTCTCACATGAAACTCTTCCTCCATTAGTTTTCAATCAGGATGAGGGTAGCGCCTGAGGGTAATCTCAGGCATCGTGAGCGAAAAGAGAACAAAAAATAGTGGCCCAACCCGCAGAGTCATGGACCCAGGTCAGGACTTGGCAGCTGAGTGATCTCCATTTCCTTGTCAGCAAAACCATCTCCTGCAATCTTTGCAGGAATAAAAATTATTCTGATTACAGAGGCAAACCTGTACAGCCGCTGATGGACAACCTGAAGCACTCAGGGAGAGTTAGCTACTGTTTTTGTGAATGGAAACAGAAACTACTCAGGTTCCTACACTGGGAAACTGAAACCAAATTCTGCATAACAGTAGGCATATGTTTAATGATGCCCAGTCACACAACCAAGCACAGGTCCAAGCCCCTGAAATCTTGTGAATGAGAGGAAATTGCATAACATTGGGTGAAGTTCTTTACCTGTTCATTCTTGCTAACACTTCTGGAAAATATAGATAGTAATTCATATGGGGAATTTTAAAGATTGAATGATGTGATGTAGATAAGGCACTGAGAGTAGTACCTGGCATAACAGATGCTAGAAATATCTCATGTGGAGCCAAGTATGGTGATGCACACCCATAAGTCCAGCATGCTGGAGGCCAAGGCAGGAGAATTGTTATAACTTCAAGCCTAACCTGGGCAACATAATGAGCTCAAGGCCAGTTTAAACTGCAGAGCAAGACCCTGTCTTGAAAAATTAAACAATGAAATCTGGTATGCTTCTGTCCTCTTCCTCTATCATCTCTTCCTCTTCTCACTTATCTTCCTCCCCTTCCTCTCTTCCTCCTCCTCTTTTTCCTCTCCTCTGCCCTTCTCCTCTTCCTTCTCTCCTTTTCCTTTTAATCTTTTCAGCTCTACAGATTGATTCCCTGGCCTTTAAGCTGAGCTATATCCCTAGCCCTTTGTATTTTTATTTACTTATTTATTTTTATTTTGAGACAGGGTGCACTAAGTCACCTAGTTGCTTAGATGGGTTCAAACTTGTGATCCTCCTGCCTCAGCCTCCTGGAGTGCTGAGATTATGGAATTTTCTTCTCAACCAACTTCCACTGAGCTGTTCACTGAACTCTCTGGATTCTCCATATTCCCAAGATACTCTCCCAGCCTGCATTTCACCTGCCCCTCCTGAATGTTCTGAGAAAGGCAGATTAGATGTGGCCAAGTTCTATTTGCAACCTGATTGTTCCCAGGCTCCTGGTCTGTCCGGTAGCTACCAGAATTCAGGAAGAAGGAACCAACCTCAGGGGAAGAGGTCCCTTGAAATCACAGCTTACAAAGCCCCCAACATGGATGCAAGCTGGGGTTGAGGTCAGGGCTCCCCCTGTTTGCTCTTTACCTCTTAATAGCTGGTTATCTTTAAAGGAACTTAAAAACAACTGAATAACAGGTAAATGTCACAAAGTGTCCACAGCCAGGGAGCTTTCCCCTACACACCTCTGTGCCTGTGATATTCTCCATATGCTCTGATAAGGACCCTGCATGAACAGGGATTGCCACATTGAGTGGACTCTTGGATCTGTTCCCTTGTTGCAACCACCCTATTTTTTCTCTGGGAGACCTTTTCTTGAAGTGTAGCTAGTATAAGGAGAGATGCTCCATTAATAAAAACAAGGTACAGTGAATTTTCATAGGAGGAACATGCACTGTCCTGGCCTTTCTAACTAAGAAACAGAATGTTAGCAAGACTTCGAAGCTACCATGTTCTTTCCTCACACATTGAGCTTACCTCTGCCAGGAGGTACCAGGAATCAAACTCAGGACCTTGTGCTTGCCGGTCAGGTGCTGTGCCACTGAGCTATATCCCTGGCCCCTTACTCTCTTTTTTTAAAAAACCATGCTCTAGGTTGGATAGCTGAAGGTCTGTACATAGGACCACATAATATATACCTTTTTGTGTCTAGCCTCTTTGGCTCAATGTTATATCATCCACTTTGATGTGTTTAACAATGGTTTATTCATTTTTTGTAGCTGTATAGTACTCCATTATATGAAGAGAGCACAATTTATTCATCATCCTGTGAGGATGGAAATTTGGATTTTCTGCTATTGGGCTACAAATTTTCTTATACAACTTTGGGTCCACACATGCATGCATTTCTGTTGGGTATGCAAAAACCACCTAGTGGAATTCAGTTGACACCAGAGCCCCTGGTTGATAAGGGACACATGCACTCCCATGAGGTGCTTATCTCCAAATGGTTTTAAAAGTGATGAAAACTCTCAGGACTCGGGTCCCTTGAATTTTACCTTCCACTTGCTGGTGCCATTGTTTTTCATTTTGGTTCATCTTAGCCACGAGCCCGAGGGGTCACAGCACATTCTTGTTTTGACTTTCCAGTTTCCAGCTGAGTTACGTGGTTACCCACCTTCTTATGTGTTTTGTGAGCCACTTGGACATCGCACTGCAATGTGCCTGTTCAAGCACTTGCCCATTTTTGTGTGGGGTTTTCTGTGTTTCACTGTTGATTGTTGGAATTCATTGTGTATTGTGCATTTGGTTATGTGTGTTGCAAACATCTTTTTTTATTTTTTGAGACAGAGTCTCCCTAGGTAGGCTGGCTTTGAGCTCAGTACATATCCTGGGCTGACCTCAAGGTGATCCTGTTTCAGCCTCCTTAGCAAGCATCTTCTGTACCTCTTTGGCTTTCTTTTTGCCTGTTATGGGTCTAGAATTCAAATTGTGTGTGTGTGTGTGTGTGTATGTGTGTGTGTGTGTGTGTGTATGTATGTTTAAATGAGTGAAATGAAATACTACAGTTCTTTAAAATGATAGTACTCTTTTCTTAGGATATATATTTCTTTTCCATTCTTCCCCTGGTAACAACATGGGGACAGAGTTGAATTTATATTTTCATTCTTCTTTAGTTGCTCATTTATGTGTGTATTTGGGATGTGCTTTAAGGTCTCAAGACCTGCCTGAAAAGCTTGCTGATTTACTCAAAGACAGATAGTTCGCGTGAGACTCCCAGCTAGGGTGCATTCCAACAAAAGGAGGCAGAGAAGAAAAGATTCCTGGCAAACAGAGGCTGGAGAGGTGGGCCTGGGCTCAGAATCCTGATGCTACCTGGGTGGCATCAGGAGTACTTTCCTTCCAGCAGTGACCTGAGGGACAGGTGTGGAACTGTTGACTGGGAAGCATGTTTGAGACTCAAGGTCTGGGGTTCTTTGGAGGCCTGGACATGTATGCCCTGTCCTGCTATGTACCCAGCCATGGCAATCAAACTCCAGGTTGCAGGAATAAATGAGGTATGTACCATGCATCTGGGTACTTGTGCACAGTGATCTCACAAGTTGGTATGAATCACAGTCTGCAATCATCAGTAAAGAGATGCTTTTGCGGGGATCATATTTCTAGGGCTTGGGCAGGGATCAGTCATGCCTGTGGGGTTCCATGGAGACAAAGAATGACCACAGCGATCTGTTGGTTGAAATTTCCTCTGAGGTAGTT
This sequence comes from Chinchilla lanigera, assembly GCF_000276665.1. Taxonomy (NCBI): domain Eukaryota; kingdom Metazoa; phylum Chordata; class Mammalia; order Rodentia; family Chinchillidae; genus Chinchilla; species Chinchilla lanigera. Next base: position 2,006,932 of record NW_004955487.1, read on the forward strand.
ACATAAATTACATTTCTTAATGGGAACACCACACTACATGCCCCCAACACTGGGAATTCACAAAAAAGAGAAAGAAACACATGGTTTATGTAAGAGAGAACCTATCTGTTCCTAAACACTTATTGCTTTTCAAACCTCTTACCAACTTCTTTCCTGGGATTTGAGTTAAAAATCTTGCTTACACTTCCTTAATTCATATTTTCTGAGTATCTCACTTATCTTTTGATGTTCAAATCTGTTCATGTAAAATTGAATGAATATTTTCTTTGGTGGGCCTTTTTATTAAGGAAGTGGTTCTGTCTACTTGTCTATTTGCAGTATTCTCATTTTCCTTTTCCTTTCTTCCAACTTGAATATACTACCTAAAACATGTCACTTCAGCAATCTTTCATAAACGAAGCTCTTGTATATATAATTCTCCCTTTCTGTATGTATTTTTCTCCCTGTTTTACTTTCTCATTGCTAGGACAAAACACCTAACACCCACAAATTAAAGGAGGAGAGGTTTATTTTGGCTCACAGTTTGCGGAGAGTTCAGTCCATAATCGGTGGGCTCCTAGGCAGGGTGGCACAGCAGAGGAGAAACAGTCCATGGTAGGGCAGCAAGAAACAGAGAACCATCAAGGAAAGAAGAGGGAGAGATACCACTCCAGGGCAGACCCACAGTGACCCACCTTTCCCCACCAGGCTCCCCCTTCCAACATCACCCCCAGCTGATCTGGTCACCTCCCAAGAGCCCCTGTTATGAGTGCATGAGGCTTTGGGGGGACACGTAGATATAAACCGTAACACCCTAGGAGTATACAAGTATATAAGATGATGGCTTTCCCTAAAAATACAACTATGCTATTTACTCACCCATCCATTCAGAGACGTGTTTGAAGCGTCTTCCCAGCTCACAGATCCCCTTACTGGGAAATTTGGTATGGGAAAGTTCATTTTATCTAAACAGCCTGTTGGGACCATCAAGGTCTTTTGCCCTAGGAATTTCAAATCAGCACTGAAAAATATGACTGGGTTTTTTCCCTCATGAATAAAGATATAGTATCTTCAATATCACCCACATATATTTCATACCAGTCAGAGTCCACTCATCATAGTGGCATTTTAATGTCACATTTCCTTTTAGCACAGAGGTGGGTGAAAATGGACAGGAAAATGTAAGAGAAGATATGACTGCCTTTAGCAAATGATGCACCAAGTTATCTTTCTATGGATAGCTCAGAGACAGGTGCTGATTAAAGTTTTTCTGCTCAGCTTTGAGGTGCTGGGGGTGACAGGCTGGTGGGTAAGTGGTGGTGCAGGGTCCTTTGTCTCCCGATGCCTGTGCATGAGGAAGAGGCCACCAACCCAGATAATCGAGGAGCCAATGGCTACACGGTGCCCCCAACCCGTGCACCTGCTGAATGTGACCACACTTAGAGCAAAGGCCTCATGTGAGGGTTAAGTTGCACAGGCCCATTAATCTGGGCTCGGACACAATTCCTGTCCTGGTGGGAGAAGCTATGTACAAGATCCCAGGGATGTGCAGATGAGGTACCTCGTGAAGACACAGTGAGAAGATGACAGCCCACAAAAGAGCCATGCGTGAAGGCAACCTGTGCACTGGGACTCCTGGCTATGTCTTAGCTGCTTTGTCTGGTATTTTGTTACAGCAGCCACAGCATGTTAAGATGTCCAGAGAGGAGGATGGTGCAAGGAAAGGGCCCAAAAAGGCTTATGGGAGAAGCAGGGCATGGTGGCAGCACTGGGCCTGTAATACCAGCACTGTGGGAGCTGAAGCAGGAGGATTGAAAATTTCAGCTCAGTCGGGGCAACTTAATACGAGTCTGTACAAAAAAATATATATATATATGAGAAAAAGTCTGTGAATATAGCTCTGTGTGAAGGCCCTGGGTTCAATCCTTAGTACCACAAAAACAAAAACAGGAATAAATAGGAGTCACAAGAAGCCTGCTAGGATTTACATGTGAAAATATTTCCTCACATTAAATGTCCAAAAGCCAAATTATTCATAGAGAAAAAGCAAAGGGTGGAGGACCGAACACAGTTTTGTTCGTGAAACGCTAACAACGTCTTAAGAGTCATTATTCCCTTCTACCTCAACCCCCATGTGCAAGATTTCCCGTTTGTTAAAACATTATTTTCTTTCAGAATGAAACATATCCCAAACTTTAACCCAACTTGAGGCATAAAAATCAGTTGCTTTCAGTTCTCTATGATCTTTACATCAATTCCCAAGTTTTGAGATTTTCTTTTATGGAAGATTATTCCTTTGTGAATTTATGGGACAGGTTCAAAATTTCATTTATTTATTATTTATGCATTTGTGGCCGTGTTGGGGGGTGGAACCCCGGCCTCACACACCGTATTCAAGCGCTCTCACGACTCAGCTCCATCCCCAGTAGGACATTTTTATTTCATTTCATTATTTATTTTATTGCTACGGCACATTGAACCTAGGGCCTTTCTACTGAGCTACCATCCCAGCCCATTTCTTATTTATTTATTTACTCACTTATTTTTATCTTGAGCCAGGGTCTTGCTAAATTGCTAACTTGTCCAGCCTGGATTTGAACTTGTGATCCTCTTGTCTCAGCCTCCTAGAAGTACTGGGATAACAGGCAGACACCCCCACGTCAAGGGACAAACCCCTCTAAGAAGACACGGAGACTAAAGCCTCACACTCTCCGGAAAGAGGCGGGGGCTGTCATTACCTGAGGACAGGAGACATTAACTGTAGGTATAAAAGGCGGTTTAAAAATGCCCACGGGTGCAACACTGGCCAGCGAGCAGAGGAGAGACAGGGGAAGACCATCCCAAGGGGGCGCTTCCGGAGGAGGCGGGAGAAGCAGCCCAGCACGGTGGGTTGGGGAGGGGAGGTGGCCCGGCTCCCGCAGCCTAGTCTTGGGGTAGAAAGCCCCCCACGGAGTTAAACCAGCGCAAGGAGAGGGATCTCTTCCCCACCCTACCCCAGCCCACCCCACTCCACCCACTGGGAACCAAAAGGGGAGCTCGTAGCAGGGGTGGGGGCCACTGGCTGGCCCCAGCCCGGAGCGCCCGTGTCCTCCCTCGGCTGCGGCAGAGGCCAGGAGGACGCCCAGCCGGGGGAGGCCGCCGCCCTGGGGGACTCTGCGGGCCCTTGACGCGCGGAGCCCCGCGCCGAGGGAGGCTCTTTCCGCGCAGGCCTGGCGGGAGGCGGGGCGGGGAGGTCGCCCGGCTCCCAAGATCGCCGTGTCCTGCGCCTTCGCTTTCGTTTCCCCGGCGCAGCGGAGGGCGGGGACACCGGGGCGCCCATGGCCTTGGGGATCCGCCCGCGCTGGCCCGGGCCGCTGAGGCGCCTGCAGGGCCCGCGGTGGAAGCAGAGCGGGACGTGCGCTCCTGCCATGGCCCCACTGCGCCGCTTCGCCCTGGAGCTCCCGGACTGCAGCCTGGCTCACTTCGCCCTGGAGGACGCGGAGGCCGCTGGAGCGTACCAGGACTCGCGCCTGTCCGCGCTGCTGGGGCCCCCGGGGCGTAGCTTCGCTCTGTGCGCGCCTGCGGTAGCTGGGGGCGGCTGCGTGGCACAGGTACGGGCTGCGCGCGTGCACCAGCAGCTGCAGCTCCAGCTGCGCAAGGGGGAGCCCTTCCAGCAGTGCCAGCTGCGCAGGCTGCTCGGCTACAGCCCTGGAGACCCGGCTGCCGGCGCCCAGCACGGCTTCCTGCTGCGGGACCCCCTAGCGGGCCCGGACACGTGGCGCGCGTTGCTCGAGGTCCTCGTCGCCTGCCCAGAGCTCGCGCGTCCGCACCTGGGCGAGTTCGAGGCGGACGCGAGCGGCGCGCTGTGGCTGCGGTTCTGGGAGTTGCACGGGGGCGCGCAGCGGCAGGTGAGCTGCGCACGCGTGGTGCCTGTCCCAGAGCCCCCGTTGCACCCGGTGGTGCCGGACCTGCCCAGTTCCGTGGTCTTCCCCGACCGGGACGCCGCCCGTGCAGTTTTGGAGGAGGTAAGTGCTCTTTCCTTTAAACATGGTATGTAGACCACCCACCCAGCAATACAAAGGATCGGAGCAGTCTGCCCTCTGGCAAGCTGGCTATGAAAAACATTCTTGGAGGAAGCTGGAAGGCCAAGGCAAGATCACAAATTGGAGCCCAGCTGGGGCAATGTAGTGACTTAAGGACACCCAATCTCAGCGTCAAAGAAAAATTTTAAAAGGGCTGGGATGTAGCTTCCTGCACGGGCGCTGGGATGAACCCTCAGTACTAGAAAACATATGAATACATCCTGGGGCAGTTTATTTATACCTGTGCTCAAATCAGGTAGTGAAAGCATCCTGCCTGCCGGGCTGTGAATTAGACACTTGGTCCTTTAAGATTCTGGTCTGGAAGAGCTTCTGATGCAAAGGGCGCCCCAACACCAAGCCGAGCCAGGCATGCCATTAAGGGCCAGCCAGAAATGCCCGGGAGAGTATGAGGCCGCTGGACAGCGGGGAGCGAGAGGGGAATAAAGCCAGGCGGGAAGAGCTTGGGGTTTGGACCCTCGGAAGGAAGCGCTCAGATTTAAACCTGCTTGGATGCCGGCCGCAGCTGGCGGGTGACGCCTTCCACTTTTTCTGCTTTTGTCTGCACAACAGTGGCTTTGCAGAGATGTTTGGATGATTCATGCAGCCAGTGACTCATCGCAGGTGCTCAGGAGAAGAAATCAAACCTTTTTTTCCTGACCCTAGGCAAGGGCGCTCTGATCGTAGATTTTACAGGCCTGTGCTCCAGCGTTGCGCTGTGGGTCAGAGTGCAAAACCAACCACCTAAGCGTGGATTAGATCTCTTGCATTGATTAACTGTCCACTTCGAGCTAGTTTCTATGACTGTCTTTGCCTCATAGCAAGACAGGGTCTTGCTACATGGTGCAGGCTGGCCTTGAACTCATGGCGATCTTACAGCCTGAGCCTCCCGAGTGCTGGGATTACACCCGTGCACCACCACACCTGGCTGTCAGTGTCCTTCATTTTTCAAATGTGAATAAGAACAGTACCACCCCTAGTGTACTCAGAGATTGGCCAGCTGAGTGCTTGGGAGGTGCTGGGAAGGCTGCCTGGCTCAGAATCATCCCGTGCATAAATACAGGTCTGGGTTGCAGGTGGAGGCGTTGTGGGTACAGATGCGCCATGAGCAGTGAGAGATTTTGAAACTCCAGGCAGATGCTGTGTCCCTAGCTTTGCCACTGTCCTCAGCTCCCTGAGCAGTTGGAAGCAGGCGTGGTGTAAATGCAGACTGCCATGGCTAAAGCCCTCCTACAGCTGGGCGTGTTGGTGCATGCTTATACTTCCAGCCCTCCGGGAGGCTGAGGCAGGAAGATTAGAAGTGGGAGCCCAGCCTGAGCAGCTTAGTGAGTTAAGGAGACCTAGTCTCAAAATAAAATATAACATGAAAAAAGGGACTGGGGATGTCATGCAGTGCAGAGACCCTTGATTCAATCCCCAGTACTGCAATAAATAAGTAAATTAACAAATACAGTAAAAGAACTAAATAATAAAGCCCAGGAGGTAGCTCATTTCCCATACCTATGACAAACCCTGCTCAGGGCAGGGCCTGAGGTTCATGGTGCCTGCTTCTCACTGCCCTGCTTTCCTCCTGAAGGGGAAGCTGTATGTGGTGGGATGCAGGCTGTGTGATCCAGGTATCTGCAGCCCTTTTGAGCCTTTGCTACTTGTTATCAAATAGAGACTTGAGTCATAGGCAAAAGGATGCAATTTAAGTGAGATAAATCAGACACAGAGGTCAAATATCACATGCCTTCTCTTATACGACAAACTCAAATATCTATCTGTGTAAATGATAGAGAAATGGGAGGTAGGGAGAAATTCAAGTAATTCTCTAAATTACCTACTCCATAGTTTCAAAAATATTTTAATATATATACCATTCTGTTTCATTTATACCACTAGTTTCTCTTAGTTCATTGAAAGGAAAGTTTTGTGCTGTCATCTGTTTCTTCTTGTTAAGGAAGTAATTTTGTGTACATTGTGTATTCTGAGTAAGATTATCATACACAGTATATTAACTATTATTACTCTTATTATTTTATTATGAAATTTTGTTTTGTTCATAAAACAACAAAAAATGATTCTGAATCCATACTGAGAAAAAGTTGTTGTGTGGTGCTTAGTTTATCTTAGGCCTTGTTAGCACTGACCACGTTAGAGATGTTTTTTGCAAAAGCTCCAGTGCTTTTCTGCTGATGGGGTCCTTTTGGTTTTAGTGTATCCCCTTTATTCCGGAAGCCCAAGCGGTGCTTAACCTGGTTGATCAGTGTCCGAAGCAGGTGCAGAAAGGAGAGTTTCCAGTCATCGTCATTGAAGGACTGGATGCCACTGGTAAGCACAATTACTTTGTAACTATAGGCAATGGCATTAACTGATGCGTTGCAGAATGGTTCTTGTACAACAGAACTTTATGCTGAGCCTCAGTGGCCTCTACTATGTACGAACACTGTGCTGGACAGATGTTGGCCTTTAGGCCAAGGTGAGGTGGGTGAGGGACGGGGCTCCCTCCTTTGCTGAGTGCAGGAGGCAGACCAAGCCTGGGCTCTAAGAGGGGGGCAGGGCAGGGAGTGTGGTATAATAGTGGGCGAGGGGGCTGGAGATAAGAAGTGGGGAGTGCTTCAAGTGGAAGAGATGGCATAGGTCCAGGTGCAGGCCCAGGAACTAGACTGATGTGTCCTGGAACCATGGACAGTGTGGAGGGCTTCCCTTAGACAAAAGAAAGAGGAAATAGCACGTCCTAGTCTCTTTTCTTTTGCTAGGACAAAACACCTGCCGCCTACAGCTTAAAGATGGAGAGGTTTATTTTGGTTCACGGCTTCGGAGGATTCAGTCCATGACCAGCTGGCTCCAACACAGAAACAGCATGGCAGCGGGGTCTGGTGGAGGGATGCTGCTCAGTTTTTGGCAGCCAGGAAGCATAGACAGAAGGAAAGAGCTGAGGACAAGAATGCACCCCACCAGGTCACACTCCAGTGACCACCTCCAGCCAGGCCCCACCTCCTACAGCACATTCAGCTGCAAACTTCCGTGCAGGAAGCCACTGATGAGCACAGGGCCCCATGATCTAATCACCTTCCACACACATGAGATTTGGAGGGACATTTTAGATCTAAACCATAACATGGAGGGAAAGAGCCTTTGAAACTGCCAAAGAGATGTTAGGACACAGCAGACCTGTGCTTACTGAGCATACAACACACAAGTAGACATGAGAAGGAGAAGCCCTGCTCCCAAGGCCAGGAGATGACTAGGAGAAGACCCACCTTGGGGAATGCTAATGTTTCTCCTTTCTCTGTCAACTTGAGGAGACAGGCTTCTCTTCTGAATCACATAAGAGGTCGTTTCCATTTGGGGCCCTTGTGTCACAACAAGGTAGACTGAGGCCCAGGTGGAGGAGTAGTGTTGACTTTCATGGCTGCATCCGAGTGATCAGGCAGAGAGGACACATCCTTCAACCTCGGGCCACCAGCTGTCACCACTTAAATGTATAAGCTATGCCGTGACCCAGGCCTCGTTATGTTTATAGCCACGGAGAGAACTGGAACAGCTTCACTGGGTTTTATTGATCATTATTTTGAGCCAGGTGCTAATTTAGATTCTTTGCCATTACAAAAGATTCAAACCTTTTACTCCAACCTGTGTGGGCACACTTGTAAAATTCACAAGGAGATTGGATAGAGGGGAGAAAAAAAAAAATCCCAGGTGCCATGTTTGCAGCTGGGTGCAGGCCCATCATCAGGGCGAGCTTGGGTAGATTTATTACCTTTTCTGGTGCTAAATTTCTTCAATGATGAGGCGATTAAATGGTAAGTACTGTGCAGGATCTTTTGGGAGGACCAAAGGTGCAGTGCTGAATGCACAGCTTGTAGTAGACGTTGAGAAATGGTCACTAGGGTTAGGATCCATCTCAACAACTCAAGAGAAAAGGATAAAGGAAATGTACTGTTGGTGACCCACTCTTAGAAAGAATGTGAGAGAATAAGAAAGTGCAAACAGTGGGAACTCAGAAGCTAGCAAAGAGTGTTCTGGGGCAGATTAGATATTTTGTTTTCTTTCCAAATGTTCTATCCGGGCCAGAGATATAGCTCAGCGGCACAGCGCCTGCATGGCAAGCATGAGGTTGTGAGTTTGATTCCTGATACAAAAAGAAAAAAAGTTCTATCAGCAAACAAAAGAATCCTAAGTTCCCCTGGGTCTGCAGCTCTCTATAAAGAATCTTATCACTTACTCATCTCCTGTGAATGACAGGTTGAAGGCATTTCTTTGCTTTTTCTAAGTTGATATGAACTTCTGTGTGCACTGTTGGTGGTGATTAAGACTCACTATCTTGTATGTGATCCACAGGTAAGACCACAGTGACGCGGTCCATTTCAGAGGCACTTGGGGCGGTGCTCTTACAGTCGCCCCCTCCTTGCATTGGCCAGTGGAGGAAAATCTTTGATGATGAACCAAATATCATTAGAAGAGCTTTTTACTCTCTGGGCAATTACATTGTGGCATCTGAAATAGCTGAAGAATCCACCAGGTCTCCTGTGATTGTAGACAGGTAGGTAAAAAGATGCTTGAACAATGTATTTTCTAGCTAACATATAAGTGTATGTACTTGTCTGTGTGTGTACAAATATATACAAGTACACAATTGTGGTTATTAAGTCCAACAATATTATGATAACAATAGAATATCTGATATTTGTCAATTATCTACACCTTGCATTTTATTAATTACTATACTTGGTATTTTGTTGAGAATATTATAACATTATATTGATATCCACAATAATAACCTTGGGTAGGTAGATATTAAAAGTTATCTTCAATTTACCCACAAGAAATATAGGTCTTATAAAGGCTGAATAACTTGCCAAAGTGACCATCCTTAAAATAATGAACTGTATTGGGAATATTAATGAAAAGTCTGCCTTGCAAATTTATATTTTCAGTGACTCATTTGTTCATTGGTTCATTTGACAAACATTTTTTGAGCACCAAATGTGTGCCAGACTTTTCTCAGTTCAGAGAAATCAATGGTTAGTAAGGTGGACAATGTCCTGTGTTTGTGGAGCACGCTGACCAGGGCAGAAGATAACAGCCAATCCATGAGATGGTGTCAGAGAATCATAAATACTGGGCAAGGGAGAGATCAAGGTAATAGGTTAGAAAATGGCTAAACTTCCACCATAGTCAGATAGGACTATGGGGGCTCTCTGAGCAGGCTCTATGACCAAACTCACATCCAGAAGAGCCAGTTCGGAAAATTCCAGGGAGAGACAGCATATTGTAGGGAGAGGGATCTGTCAAGAGCAAGGCTAGGGATAGAAGGTTGTGCAGGGACTCGAGGGCTAGAGGGTGAGCAGCATGGGTTGATGCTGTGCTTTCTGGAGGCATGGGAAGAAAAACCTGGGGCCCTGAAGCCACAAGGAGGAGGGAATGATTTTGGGGATGCTTTGGGAAGCCATTGAGAGCATTCAGACAAGCCACATAGGAGATACAGTAGCTCGAAGTGCAGCCAGAGTAAAAAAGGGTACAGAAAGTGTACCCTGAGGTCAAAATCAGGAGTATAGAAATGAAAACCACAGTGAGATTCCATTTTAACTGGGCTCAAAATCACCGTGACTCAGGAATACAGAAATTGCAGTGAGATTCTGTTTTGGTCCTGTGAGGTTAAGGAAGACTGAGTAGAATTTCCTAACAACCAGGGCTGGAGACAGTCGGGGTTCACAGGGACTCTCCCATGGGCTGGTGGAGGCACTGGTATGGTCACTTGCAGAGCAAGGTGAGGATGTATAGTGAAAGGAAGGTTGCTTCTGTTCACCTAGAAACATGCCCCAAAGTTTATGCCAACTTTGCTTATAATAAGGACACCTTTGGGGTACCAAAGCCCATTTACAGCAGAAATGGTGAATACTGGTGTATTTGGAAATGGAGTGTTATTCTGTCACTGGATGGAACTCACTTGCTCTGGCTCCAGATTTAAACCCTTTTCTGGGAAGACTTACTTGGCTTCCCCTAGATGTAAATTAAGGACCAAGACCAGTGTCATTTGATTGGTTGTGTGTCCAAATGCAGATAAAGTATTGCAAATAGCATCTTCCGATTGGCCCTGCAAACAGCGCCAGATTCAAATGAGGGACCGAAGATGCCACATTCCGACTGGTTCCTGTACAGCCCCAGGAGCCCTGGAGTAATCTTGGGTCCTATGTTCTGTGTGTGTCCTCTGTATTTTTTATGACTTCTGACACATTCCACTCAGTCGTTTGTCCGGTTGGCCCAGCCCTAATCTACTACCTCAGTCCTGCAGTGTAAACAAGTGTGTATGAATGATGCAACCATCATATTGAGTGAAATCAGGTTGTAGAAAGCTGCTCAGTAGAATACATGAAAAATAGTACATTCTGCACAGTCTGGAGAGGTGTTCAACACCCAACTGAAGTGAGTTATCTGTGTGTGGATAGAAAGGTGCTTGATAAGGATATCACAGGGCTTCATTGCAGAGGATTATTTCTTATATCACTCGTGTCAATAGTACTTACGTTTCCAAAGGTAAGCAACTGCAGTTAAAGAGGACCTCTACTCAGAGGAGCAGTAACCATGTATGTAAATCTCAAGGAATTTGCAGGTGAACACATCCAGGTAACCTCTACCCAGATGGAAAATAGGGCTTTGTTTTACCCCATGAACCAGAGCCTTCTCCACCCAATCATTACATGCTCGCCTCTGCAGGGGTAGCTCCTGTCCTCACTGCCATCAGCATGGATTAGTTTGACTTGTTTTTGCTCTGCCTATAAATACAGTCACACCATTGGTGATATTGGCACCTGACTTCTTTCAAAAGACATTGTATTTCTGGGATCCCTTTGTGTTGTTCTGAACTTTCTTTTACACTCCTCTGACGCACAGAGGAGGTGGAATCAATCCCTGTGGTCAGTGTTTAAATTTTTAAAAATTATAACAGCAAAATACCCGTTGCTATGAATCCCGCTCAAAATCCTGCTCTCTTGGAACACCTTTTTCTCATCATTTTTTCCACTTTCTGAAGCAGCTCTGGAAATCCTCTTTCAGGAGTGAACTTTTGATACAGTCACTTTTTTTTTTTAATTTTAAAAAATAAAAGAAGGAAAACATTAACAAACAGACATCTATTTACAAAATAGCATAAGAACAATACAAACAATACAGAGTTACAAAGTAGCAGGAAATTAAGAATGGTTGTTGTCTTATGTATTGATATCTTCACAGTAGTTTCTCAGGAAAACAAATAGAGACATGCAGGATTGAGCAAACAAGTAATCATTAACTGTTCCTGAAGGCTGAACGTTTCCTAGCAGGCGCATGCAGTGCTACGCTATGGGTAGAGCCAGGTACTTGTGCCCTGTGTCTTCTGATTTCAAATGGGGGTGTTCATGATCCTTTCTCTGCCTGCTGTGTAGGCATGTGATGTGGATTCTATGGGACGATGCATGTAGGAATGAGCAGAAAATGACAAATCACTGCAAAAATATAGTGCACTATTATAAAAGCTTTGTGTAATGTGTTGGCAGATTGCATTGGACTCCAACCACTGAAATTGGTGGCTGAAGGGGCGATTATTTGAAATGAATCACAGGTGTGTCAACTAGAGACTGGCAGAGAAAACAGGCCCCCAGTTCTGCCTTGCTTTTCCTGCTTTGTTTTGGTGGCCTGTGTGCAACTTGGGGCTGTAAAGAGACGGTAGCATCCTGCCAGAAGAAAAGGAAGAGCAGTTCTGTGTTGTCTGGATGGGTGGGCTCATGTTTAAAGATTTTAATGCAATCTTTTTCGTAGAACACCCTGTCTGAGGGGTACAGTGATTTGTGATGACAACTGTGGTTAAAGGGGCAATATAACCATTCTGTTACCTTTCAATATCTGTTCTTGCTGATGGTTTTTCTACAGAAATGAGGCTTATAGTTAATATATCAGCCTCTGTCTTCTTACTAAGTATTTATTTAGTTCAGCAAATATGGAGTGTTTATAGATGGTGGTTTGTAGTTTTGGTGCTGAGAAAAAGAAAACCTGGGCCCTGGTAGATTTACTGAGCTTGGGATACAATACAAGGGGTGATGGAAATATATGGCAAAAGTTTAAATTTTAAAAGTTGTTATATTAAAAGACACATTGCCACGAGTTGTCCCCCCATGCCCCTTGGAACATATTCATCCTGTGGTCCATGTGACTTTCTGCAGCAGCTCTGTAGTCCTCTTTCCTGAGGGTCTTTACCGGGTGTGATCACAAGTATAGTGAATGTTGTTGCTGAGCGCCATCCAACAGAAAGGCAGGGCCATAAAAACATGATGCTGTGTCCTCATCTACCTTATTCACCGGATCTGGAACCGTGTGACTTCTAGTTTTTCCCCAAAGTCAAAGTGACCATAAAAGGGAGATGTTTTGAATTGACTCAGGACATCAAGGCAGCCAGTATAGTACAGCTAAAGACCCTCAGGAGAGAGGACTCCAGAGCTGCTGCAGAAAATGGCAAGGATGATGGGATGGGTGTGTTCCAAGTGAAGGGGGAGGATTTTGCGGGAGATGAACAGCAATGTATCTTTTATAGTAATGCATTTAAAAATAAAATGTAAACATTGACCATATTTTCTGGTCATGCCTAGTATATCTACTAGAGAAGGCAAAAGGGCAGGTTGGTAAGGCATAAGCCAGTGAAATCACCCAGAGGAGAGGTCCAGGCAGAACGTGGGAGTGGTATGCAGGGGCCTGCAGTTCTCAGAGCTGACTTTGGGAGGTACACGAGGACTATGACAACCCACCCCCAGCTGAAGTTTCCATCCTGTTCTTCTCAGTAGTGCCTTTATGGTGTTATCGTTCTTTCAACATCACAGCATTAGTTAAACCAGTGTCCGGCGAGCATTGTCTTATAGTGACAATGTGATAGTTCTTTTTTTCTAAAAGCATTTGTCTATTTTTGCCACAGCTAGAAAGAAAACAATGTTTGCATGGCTTCCACTTTTCCTGCTGCAGATGCCAAGACCATATTGACTCAGTTGACTTTTACCTGTGTCCACAAAGCAAGTGGGTGGGAGGAGGTAAAATAATCCCTGGCTTGTATTCCACAGCAGATTGGTTGTGTAGATACCACTCTGTTCTCTTCACTGTGAAAAGTAGTTCAGGTCTGAAGTTATTAAGAATTTAGGATCTTGGAGAATTAAAGCAGTTACTTGAAAATACCTTTCTACATCAAGATGTTTATAATTATGCCATAAGTATTTGTTATAAGCCACAGTCCTTTGATATCAGATCTGAAGTTTTTGCATTTAGTCAATTAAAATTGGGTAATGATGTGAACAGAGAGAGGGTATAATAGGCAGCAGCAATAAATGGAATAGTTCGCATTTGTTCAGTGATTGATTCGTACATCCAAGAAACCCTTATTACATACCGCTTATGTACCAGATGTGTTTTTCAGACATGACTAGAAAACACTTCCTAACCAAGGAACTTGTGGAGGAGACAAAAGATGTCACAACCATGAATGGTCTGCTTCAGTTAGAAGACTGGCAGGTCTCACAATGGGAAGCTCCTCACTAGTCACAAGGGGCGAGGAGAACACTTTGAATCCTGCTCTCTTTGCAGGGAGTTCTGCTGGGAAGAAACAGGAGGGAAGTCACTGGCTGGGTCAGTCACTCTTGCTGGAGAAGAAGGTGTGAGCACAGTGCTGGTCTTGGCTGAAAGGATCTTTTGCTTCTTCCAAGGAGGCTGAACCTTTTCCTGTATACAGCGGAAAAGCACTGGGTGTCTTGAAATAGTGGCTGGTGTGACTTTTGTTTATGGCTCTGATTTCCTTTTCCTGAAGTTGCACATGGTAGGATTGTTTTCCTGTGCCTGAGATCCACAAAGAGGTCTTCTAGCCACGTTCCCTACACATGGACTTCCTGCGGAAGTCCCAGGTTTTACTTGGCCAAGACCCAGCCGTAAGCTCAAAGGAAGTGCCAGACAGAACTGTGATGCCCTGCCTGCTGTTATCTACACAAACAGGACAGCCGTGCTGCAACGGTGCTGGACTCCCATCTCACCGTGCACAGTAGCTTCCACTTAAATGCAACTTTGTGCTCATCACTATTGTTTATTTTCACTTTTAAATTGTTCTGTGATGACTTCTTCCAGAGAAGAGATTTCACTACTTCCTCTGCTTCCCAGGTACTGGCACAGTACGGCCACCTATGCCATTGCCACCGAGGTGAGCGGGGGTCTGCAGCACCTGCCCCCAGCTCATGACCCTGTGTACCAGTGGCCACAGGACCTGCTCAGGCCCGACCTGGTGGTGCTGCTCACTGTGCGTCCCGAGGAGAGGGTGCAGCGGCTGCAAGGTCGGGGCCTGGAGAAGACCAGGGAAGAGGCGGAGCTGGAGGCCAACAGCATCTTTCGTCAAAAGTAGGTGTCCCTGGGGGTCAGGTGTCTCTGTGAGCCGGGATGAGCGCTGGCTTTGGGCAGCGGCAGGAAGTGTCTTTGTTTCACATTGCTAGTGCAGGATGACATGTCCTGTTGCAGCTCCTGCCTGTGCGCTTGTCACCCCAGGGTCACAGCATTGTTATCTGTGAACCTGGGCAGGACAGGAAGCACTCCTGCTTCAGTTTCCCCTGTCATGATATGCCGGGCACAGAATGGCAGGGAATGAGCTCAGAGTAATCCTTACAGATTAGGTGCTTAGTGTGTCTTAGGCATTTTATTTATGATGTGGTGGAGCCCTACTACACTGTTGCAAGGAAAGCACTAGCCATGTTTTTAACAGTTCGTCAGTTTATACAACCAAGCCTTGAAGGACTGATTTGCCTCAGTTTCCCCACCTATGAAGTAGCAAAAAAGGGGATGGAAGTCAACATCTTCCTGACTTCAGAGTCTGTGTTTATTTTCATTAGAAATTGATGGGCACCGTCTGAGGCTGAGTGTGTAGCTCACTGGACGAGCGTGTGCTCAGCATGTGTCAAGCCCTGGCTTCCATCCACAGCACTGCAAAAACAAAACAAAACAAGACAGAACAAGGCAAGAACAGGAAGAAAGTTTTAAGGATTAACTTGAAAAAGTGAGGCTGGCCTTATAGCTTATGGCCCTGTTAAGACTCGGGTTACAGCACTGGTTTTAGGGACTAAAGCCAAAGTAGTTTATATAAATAAATAACAATAACATTGTCACGATATAGTAAGGCCATAATACAATGAATAAAAATAAGGACTTTGAACTTGGCATGGTAAGGCACCCCTGTACTCCTAGTGTTCTGGAAGTCCGAAGCAGAAGGATCCAAAGTTTAAGCCCAGCTTGCACAACTTTTTGGGTGACTCTGAAAATTAAAAAAAATCTACACAGAACTGGCATTATAGCTCAATGCAAGGGCCAGGGATTCGATCCCTAGTACCACAAAACCAAACCAAAACCCCAAACCACTTTGCTGTACATAAAGATACCAGGACAAGGAATTTTTTTGTATTAATTCAATCAAACCTTATTTCAAATCCACAAGGAAGGTGCTCTTTCAGCCCTTGTTTTGCAGGTAACAAAGAGAGGCAGGTGTCATAGAGGATAAGGAGTCTGACCAGCACCTGGCTAGAAGGTAGCAATGCAGTGGCTTAACCACTGGCCCCTGTTTTAACCACTGGGCTGCCCAACTTCTGCCTTCCATGGGCACGGGCCATCTGTGCTCGCAGGCAATGGAGTTAGGTGCTGGCAAACAGTGCAAGGAGAAGATGGTTTTGGTGAAGTATTAGAAGAGGCTCAAGGGGAAGTAATGTCTGTGCATGGGACCATGGCTTCTGTGGAGATCGCTGGGGAAATAGACTGGAGAGAAATTTTCCATTTGATCTCTTTGAGCCTGCCTTGCTTTCTCTACAAAATGAGAAATGGCACTGGGGCCCCTCCTAAGGCTACCTAGAGAATGAAACGAGAAAAATTGGATAAGATGCTAATGCTTGGAAGATCATAGGAGTCCAATAAATGCCAGCTATTAAACGTGGCACATTATTATCACTTAGTGAACAGAGCCTGTTAAACATCTCTTATGGGCAGGGCTTGTTGCCGAAGGGAACAGGGGAAAGAGTAAGACGAGATCTTACTGCAGTCTTTTTGGGCTTTATTGTAGCCCCAAAATCAGCTTTGTGGGGACAACTGTGTGGAAAACAAGGCCAACCAACCCTGTTCCTTCTTCCTGTTTCAGGGTGGAAACGTCATACCGCAGGATGGAGAACCCGGCCTGCCATGTGGTGGACGCCAGCCCCTCAAGGGAAGAGGTCTTGCAGACAGTTGTACACTTGATCCAAACCACTTGTCATTAATTTGTCCTGCTCTGGCCAGATGCTGCCTTGTTCCAGAATGTATATCCTGCACTTTGTGCTAGGCAGCGTCCCTAAATTTCTATGGCACAGGCATATTGTGTGGCAGAAAACCGGACAGCATGTTGTTGTTCACCTTCCTTCTTCAGCCGCTGTCTTCCCCGGTGGCTGATGGGCTTGGCAGACTTGTGACTGGTTCTGTTCAGCTGGAGGGTGGCAACTGCTCCATCTTCTTGAAGCATGATTTGAGCCCCGTCATTACCAACTCTGTGGTGTTTGTTTTAGCCAGAAAGCAGCAGATCTGCAGAAGCTACCAGCAAGATCATTGCCCTCGGCAGAAAGTCTGCAGCCTCTCCTCCACCTAACTCCTGACTGCTGAGGGCGTCCCCTGCGGCCAGAGCTGACTTCTTCCCAGTCTGGCACAAGTCATTGTGAAGGGTCATGTCTCCTTTAGCAACAAATCCTGGAGCCAAATATTTACCCAGAGCTTGGCTGTCCGAGACATCCCAGGTGCCATTTGTAGCTAGGAGATACTTATAAAGAAGGCATCAATTTTATGTTGGAAGCTCGTAGCCCCTTCCAATTGTCCCCTAGTCTAGCACTTCAGACTCAAAACCATTCAACCCAAGCTGCTCTGACTGCAAATACACCAACCTTCTGTCATGATATTTTGCTTATTTATATTCCCTTCCTTTTCTCTGAAATATGGCTTTGAATGTAATGAGCAGTTTGAGCTGAACTGGATTCATTTCACTTAGCCAATCCAGCAATTTATTTATATTGATGTTTACATCATACATTTCCTCAGGGTAGGAGCTATGAGTCACTAATTAA
The DNA here is from genome assembly GCF_000276665.1 of Chinchilla lanigera. Lineage (NCBI taxonomy): Eukaryota > Metazoa > Chordata > Mammalia > Rodentia > Chinchillidae > Chinchilla > Chinchilla lanigera. Next base: position 2,024,075 of record NW_004955487.1, read on the forward strand.
AATTGGAGCCAAGAAGCTAAATGCAATGTTTGTTGTGTATTTTCATTACACAAATTTAATTTATCTCACTCAATAAGCACAGTGGTTCCTGGAATGGGATTTCTTAGTAAATTATCTTGCATGTGAATGTCTTAATGATTGCACATGAAGTCTGCTTTGAGGTCTGGTTGGCTAAAAAAAGAAGTAGCTGAGAAGAGGGGGAACCTTAATAGCTCTCTGGCCTTGACTGCTTCATTTTACATTAGTAGTTTATGTTGCTTGACCAAAAAAAGGATAATAATTTTTTGTCTAAGGAGAGGGTTGAACTAGATGATTACCGAAAATTCCTTCCTGTCCTAAGGTAGATGAATCCATAAAATACTGTATTTTAATCTTGTCTGCCATTTCTTAAGAAGACTTTACCTCAAAATAATTAAATTCAAAACCTTCCTTATCGGGTTTACTGTATGAATCTTAAATGCTAATAAAGTTTATCATTGGCACCCAGTTTTCAAAGGAACTAGAGATAATTTGTAATGAATGTATCTATGTCTATAAATATGTAACTGGTAACAGTTAAAATATTTTTTAAGCTGGTAAATAGCATTAAGGTTCTCCGCGCTGTGGTATCTGATTATACTGTTGTTTTCATTTACACGTTTTGAAAAACTGAGGCCAGCAATTGAGAAGAAGCATCTGATATTTTCTCTGTGTTCCTTGCAGATGAATAAAGTTGCGATGTCCTCCTGTGCTTCGCTGTCACTGTCACATGTGCATACTGATTTGCCTGAAAAGCACCTTCCTACCCCTCACACGTCCTTCTTTGAATATAGCAGCACTCTTATTTAGGAGAAGAATTTGGTGAAGAAATTGCGAGCTGGTAGCTGTGTGGAATTTGTGGGCAGGAGCTTTCACGAGGAGGGAGGCTGACTGTTTTATTTTATGCATCTCTTCTGCGTTGTAAATAGTAAAGGGATTTTGAAAAAAATAAGCCATTTTTTGTACACCTGACAGGAAGGTAAATTACAGCAGATAAGACATGTCCTCCTTGCCCAGACCGATGACAAGCATGCATTTTCTTGGCCTGTTCATTGCAAAAGGGACCTTGTTTTGTGACTGTGGGACACATTTCCTGTCCAAGCATTTATTCACCCTTTCCTCCACAGTGACATTTTAGCTCAGGGCTTGGCTGCAGAGAATCCTTCCATGGCTGTCTTAGAGATAGATGTCACCAGCTGGCTGGGGTCTTCCCATCAGCAGAAGGAACATGAGAACTGGCATGTGAATACAGGCTTTCTTTCTTTTCTTTCTTTTTTTTTTAGTCTTTTTTGAGACAAGGCCTTGCTATGCAGTTCAGTCTGGCCTTGGACTCACTTTGTAGCCCAGGCTGATGTCGAATTTGCAATGATCCTCCTGCCTCAGCTTCCTGAGTGCTGGGATTATGGGCATGTGCCACCACACCTGGTTTGATACTGGCCTTTTCTCCCCGAACTTTTCCTGCTGCCTGCACTCAGGTTTTGTGGGTACCAGAGGATAAGACAAAAAGACATATTTCCTTCCATTTCTGGTGGTATCCCAAATGAAACTCCTAAGGCTTGCAAGTGTTAAAGCCACCTTCATTTTTACCACGGCATGGGAAATTTTGAATTAATAAATTATATAGAAGCAAGAAAGAAAAAATACAAACACAGTGTGGAAGAGTTTTGTTTGCTTCATGACATTTTGCTTTCTAAGTCAAATTCTTTTTCCTCTTCTTTTTGGTGCTTGCATGTCATGGTACAATTTGCAGTAGCTGGATGGATGTCAGTCCTCAGTTGACATTTTTTCTGCTCAAACCATCCTTGTTGGTTCTACACCTGGTGTGGCTGACTAAGCTTCTGTCATATCTGAACTTCTTGTAAGCTCTGGAGGAAAAATAAAAATGTTCTGAAACAGTAGAAAATTCATAGTCTTTATGTTCTGAAAAGAATTCCCTGGAAAATGAAGACCATTCTTGTAAAATGACAGCCAAAGGGAGATACCCCAGATGTATCTGCTCTCCGCCCAAGTCTGACTAACCCAAGAACCACACAAATATTCAAGGAGACTCCAGTCAAAGATAAAGTAACTCTACTGATATTTGAATGGCTACCCATGGGGAGAGTTTTCAGTTGCAGTCTAATGAGGTTAGTTGCCTGCTGAAGCCAGAAGTGACAACTGTCTTTAGGGAAGCTTAACAGAATCCAGAGTGTCTACATTATGCTGCCAGTATCCACAATGCAATCTGAAATGACACCAAGAAGTATGAAGGTTATCAAGAGAAAAGCCAATCAGTTCCTCAATGGAGACCAATCCCATAAGGACCTAGCCTATTAAGAGTTAGTAGACTAGAATTTTAAAGCTACTTTCATAGCTATACTGAAGGATGTAAAGGAGCATGTACTTGACATAAATTAGAAAGTGAGAAGGTAAAACTCACAAACACAGTAACTAGAGAAGTATCCAGTGGAAATTACACAACTAAAACTTGCTGTATCTAAACTTAAAAATCACCACTAGATGGGTTTACTAGTGGACTAGTCAAGAGGAAGAATCTAAGATGCTTGAATTAATAAAATTATTTAATCTAAATAATCTCCAAAATACAAAGTTTAAGTGATCTGTGATACATATATTTGGAGTCTTAGAAGGAAAGGAGAGAAATGCAAAAAAAAAAAAAAATGTGAAGAAACAATACTTTCCCAGTATGGGGATGCATGTCACAATATGGTGAAACGTAAATTTACAGATTCAGTAAACTACCACCACACCATTAAATATGCAAAGAAAATGATGGTTAGGTGCATCAGAGCTGTCCAGATGGCACCTTCCAAAAAGTCAGGACCTTCCGGGAACCTCAGGACATGACCTCATTTGGAAATACAGTCTTGGTGGATCTCATCAAGCTACTATGAGAGCATAATGGGTATAAAGAGCCCTAATTCAGTATGACTAATGTCCTTATAGCAACCAGCTCTTCACTTTGGGGACAGACTACATAAGTGAAAGTTTACAACTTGAAGAAAGGTTTATTCTGACTCATGGCTTCAGAGGTTTCAGTCCATGCTCAGACAGAAGCAACATGGCAGAAGGGAATGGTGGAAGAAAGCTGCTCAATCCATGGTAGCAAGTAGCAGAGAGAAGAGCCTGAGTGTGAGGAAGGAGCCAGGGACCAGAGAGAGTCCCCAAGGTTGGCACCATGACCCACCCACCCAGCTACAGCCAGAAGTGTGCTTTATGAGCCTCCTGGATGTTTCATTTCTGAAGCCAATCAAGCTAAGATTAACCCTTATAACATCCTTCTAAAAGGTGAGAATGGGTCTGAGACACACATCAGTAATTCCGTATAACGATAGGACACCTACCAGAATGATGTGGCTGAAGTCAAGAGGACACCACAAAGGTGGTAGCCACAATCAGACCTGGTAGAGGGCAGGAAGGATTCTGCCCAGAGTCTCAGAGAGAACCTAGTGCTACTGGCACCTCGATTTTGACCTTTTAGCTGCCAAAACTGGAAGAGAATAAATTTCTATTTTTAAAAGTCACCCAGTTTGGGAGATGTTGTCATGGGAGAATTAGGAAACTGCTGCCATGTGCCACCCAACGATGCTCCACTTAGGGCAATGATAATGATATAAGGTGATATGGTCTAGTAATGCTGTAGCCATCTTAGTTTATGAATGTACAATCTTCTACTTGCTTATCTGGTTCTGAATTTTGGAATGAGCTGACTTTAACCATGGTGTCCTTTGGAATAGGTGTCTTCTTACATAATATTTTCCTGAGCACCTGGTGGGTCTTTTCAGTTGGAAAAACTCGTATCACTGAGTTCTTAGTAGCTTTTTTGAATTCTTTTCTTGATAAATTCTTTTCTTAGCTTTGTTCCATCCTCTCTCTTTTTTTGTATATTTTATGATTTTAGTGTTAGATGTCCTGGTCTTGTTTTCTAATTTCCTTATTTCTCTCTCTCTCTCTCTCTCTCTTATGTCCTTACTACATTTTTGTCAGGTTTCTTTAACTTTGTCTGTAAAATCATTTCAGATTTGCACTTTTGCCTCAAGTTTCTAAATTTCAGACTTTTGCTCCTTCTCCCTCCCTGCCCCTTTCTCTTTCCTTTCTTCCCTATCCTCTCCCTCCCTCTTTCCGTCTTTTTCTCTTTCATTACCTAGATGTTTTTGTTGATGTCTTCTTTTTATTGAATTAAATACCTTCAGATAGCTCCAAAATGGTTAACTATTGCTTGTTTACAGTTTTTCCTGCCAAATGCCAATGTCTCTCAAGGTGGATGTATTTATCAGTATTTGCATCTTCCAGCAAAGATGCTTCTCTCAGATTCTGTCAGTCCTCATCAAATGCTCAAGCTGAATGGGAAGACTAAGAACTGTACAGAGCTCTTTCTAGGGCTAGTCCTCTAGAGCTATAAAGAGGAAAATGGTAAGAAGCTCCCTCTGTGGGCAAGCAGACATGCACAGGTCCTCCTCTTGCTCCTTCTCTTCCTCTTCTTCCTGTGACTGTCATAGATGCATGACAAGATGTCATTGACTTGGCCTCAATGACAAAATCGACAAAGGTCCCAGGGAGTTGGAATCAGCAAAACATCATGTAAACTGGGTACGATACATGGAAACAGAACTCTAATGGGCATCTCTTAGAGACACAATCCATTCTTCAGCATTTTCCTCTTTACCAGAACATGGTGGCTTTGTGTTGTAGCACTCATCCCATGTATTCTTCTGTGTTGGCCCAGTAATTTTCATAATTGAATTGATTTCCACAAGCTTGTGGTCATATATTAAATGCAAAACTTCTCTTTTAGCCTGTGTAGTCCCCTCAGAGATCATGCATTGGTCTAAATGTACTTCGTAGCTTCTCATTGTTATGGCTTGAATTTCTTTAAGCAAGTGAAATATTTAAGACATTTCTGGGGAAAGCCTGTAATAAATTGCATTTGTCTCAATCTCCAACTGTGATTTAGTTGTGCAAGCTTCTCCCTCCTTTCCTCCCTCCCCCCCTCCCTCCCTCCCTCCCTTCTTTCCTTCCTTCCTTCCTTCCTTCCTTCCTTCCTTCCTTCCTTCCTTCCTTCCCTTTCTTTCGTTGTGTGAAGACTGAAATCAATTCTGTGCACAGCAAATGCATGGCATTTCCACTAGGGGGAGGAAATGTATGCCTTTCTGAGGGAGCAGCTCTTTTACTGAGACAATCACCTTGCTCATTACACACGAACTGTGCTGGGAAAACATCAGTGGTCCTTTTCATTTTTATTTAAATGCCTGTCCTAATGGGATAAGAAAGGACAAAATGTAGAACATTTCAAGGTCAGAGTAGCAAATCTTTAAAAGTGGCTAATTTCCTGCTTCAAGAATTCTGCACACAGCCCCAGGGTCAGAAAAATATTCAGAGAAAGACCTTAGTGGTCCTAGAACTCAGTGTCTTTCTTTAATAGTTGTGGAAAATAAGGCCCATAGAGGGATCTGTCCTGCTCAGGGTCACATAATTTGTTAGTAGAAAATGCACTCAGGAAGAGAAATAAATGCTGTAGTTCCTTATTCTAGTGCTCTTGATAAAGCAATAGCGTGTCAGCATACCTGGTATAGTATATGTCTATGTCCATATATGTTTATGTAAATAGATACCTACATATATGTGTTCTTTTTTGTGAAGTTTATGATGATTTGAGACCTGAGAATAAGAAGCACCCTGGAGTATTTTATATGTCTAAGTTGATTTGCTCCTAAGCTCCCCTCATTATATTGTTCCCCATACAAATGGCCCTGCTTATGTTGAATTCAGCTAATGGAGTCTGAAAGGTCCTAGCTCTTGTAATTATGGAGCAGTCATCAAAGACACGTAGTTTAGAAAATGCATCACAAACTTTTCCATGATATTCCCAAAGTTTTTATTAGCAAGCACGACATTACTGGTGGTGGTTATTGGGCCATAACTGAGGGTTTGTTCCATTTCTCCAAAATGAAAAAGTGTTTAGGGAGCAATCAAATTCCACTTTTGACTGAACTTGGCCTATTAGCTCTTCCAGACCTAATGCATTCTGTGTTTGTCTCCGAGGTAGGAATGATTACTTTTTGAGTTTTAATTGGGTTGTAGTTTTTCAAAAAATCAAGAAATGTGAACTTATTTGAAGCCTCTCAAGAATCTTTCTTTCAACAGCCATAGTAAGAACTTTCTCAGAGGAATTTTCCCTGTGCCTCTGAATATTCTGATTCATAGTTTTGGGTTATTTTTACTTGAGGGAATCCTGCTTTGAAAGTAGGGGATAGGGAATTTGTAGACACATTTCTGTGGTGAAATATGTCAGGCAGGAGGCCATTCTTATAAAGGATGATGATTAGTGCTTCCTCTTTGATGTGTACAAATGCAAACCCATGAAGGAAGGGATTCCTGTTTGAGAGCACACGGAAGTACAATTCCAAGCTAAGTAGATGTGTGATCGTGGAGAAGCTGTTCTTTGTCTCTGGATTTCAGATTTTCCATTTGCAAAATAAGAGCAGACTCCAAGAATAGGATTGGCCCCTTCACATCACAGGCCATGATTTCAACTGCATAGCAAAGAGAATTCACTGTCTCACACTTTTTTTTTTTGTTTTGTTTTGAGACAGGGTCTCGCTATGCAGTGCAAGCTGGCCTTGCTCTCATTCAGCTGGTCTCGAACTCACAGTGATCCTCCTACCTCAGCCTGCTGAGTGCTGGGATTACAGGTGTGTGCCATCATGCCGGGCCTCTCATGCTTTTTGACAGAATCATAGCACAGGGTGTATTATATTTGCACCCGCATGTTAAGGTTCCAGTAAGTTGGTGTTTGTAACCTTGCAGACTTTAAGTAAGCCAGTCTTTTTATAAAAAGGATTCCCTTTAAATTCCGTGGAGACACTAAAGTGACTACCACTTCATTTCTGTTCCAGTCTTGACCTCCTATGGAAACGAATTGCAAGCTTCTCTACTCTGATCTGGCCCTCTACTGCCACTTACAGTCTATACTCTGAATAGCACCCACTATGGTCCTTAAGAAACTTCCAGATTCATTTCTCCACCTCTTTGTTCTTCATACTCCGGACTCCACACAATTCTCTGTTTGACCTTACTCTTAAGAGAAGGCTCCCTCATAAAAAATAGTCTAAAATAGTTGCTTTCTTAATCTCCATGGCCCAAACTCACAACTATTTGTTTTTATCTAGGCCAAGTCTATGTTTATTTCTGCACCAACATCTACTGTCAGAACTATATCTATATTTACAGTAATATCTCCAACTTCACCAACACCCGGGTCCCTGGCTGTGTGTATACACTGATATCCATGTCTGCATCTATATTGTATGTGTGTGCATCTAGCCTCCTCTACAGTATATGCACCATAAAGTAAGAGACTGTTGTACTCATTGTTATAATTTTAGCATGCAGAACGGTACCCGGGACACACTAGTAACTCAATAAATATTTTTCAAATGAATGAACACATTTTTCATAGCATCTGTGGTCCTGAACTGAGATTTGAATTTTGGCTCTTGTTAGCTCTGTGATTGTGGACAAGTATTTAACTTCATTGAAACAAAGTTCCTTCCTTCCTTCCTTCCTTCCTTCCTTCCTTCCTTCCTTCCTTCCTTCCTTCCTTCCTTTCTTCCTTCCTTCTTTCCATCCTTCCTTCCTTTCTTCCTTCCATCTTTGTAGTACTGAGATTTGAACTCAGGGCCTCACACATGCTATTCAGATGCACTATCCCACTGACTCACATCCCCAGCCTTCCTAACTTCTAAATGGAAATGCCATCATTCTCCTCCAAGGTCTGGTTGAGTGTGGAGTCACACACTGACCCGCAAAGGTGCTATTGTATCTCAGTCTTGGTGAGAAAAGGCTTCAAGGTCGACTTTCTCCCTCCTACCCCTCTCTCATGGAGCACGTTCAGATTTCCAAGCATTTCCAGCCCCCAAGGGAAACACAACTACTAACTTTCACTGCTACGCTGGCAAAGTGAGACTTTTCAGTTGCAGCAGTTTCCATAAGCCAAGCACAGGCATGATTTTCTGCAGGGCGCTTGTCCAACCCAGCAGTTTCAATGTGATGATGATGAAGTCAAGAACAAGACCGGCTCATCATCTAATTTTATCCTTAGACAACTGTTAAGGGTTCAACCCTACACATTCGCCATCCGGGTAGCATGAACTCAACACCGTAAAAATGACCCTGTCTTATAAATTACAAATCCACTTATGGTTAAAAACCAAATACATTTCCAATGGAGAGGAACCCACTCCAGCCAATAAAAAAAGTTGAGCCCCAAGTATCACCCATGAAGAGTTTTAAAACAGACCATTGCACATATTACTCCAGTGCAATTGGGAGTCCATGGCTGCCTTTCTAGACTTCAGAAGTTGCATAACCAGCCTGCTGTAGGCGGTCAGAGAACGGTGGACACTGGAATTCTCCCCACATGCAGCTGGTACTGTTATGGTTTGTGTCTGCATGTCCCCCCAAATCCTCATGGGGCGGGCTTCTATTCTAGATTTTTGATTGATCCATGGTCCAATGCTGGGATTATGGGTGTGAGTGCTACACCCACCCCAGGGCGGATAGTTTGCATACTATGTAAGGGAGGGAAAGAGGCTGCTTGCCTCCAGTCCTCCCTTTCACTCTTGTTGCTTTTGCCATCTTCTGCCGCCATGAACGGTTGCCCTCTGCCATGTGCCACTCTGCCTTGGAGCCAGCCACGTATGAACTGAAACCTCCACAAACTGTGAGCTAAATAAACCTTTCTTCCTTAATTTTGGGGGTCAGGTATTTTGTCTCAGCCACAAGAGGAAAGTAACCAAGACAGGTGCCAAGTCAGTGATGCCTCCTGAGTCTGAGCCAGGAGCCACAATGTCCAGCCTGCAGTGTCAAGGGGCAGTTCTGCCTGAACACAAATTAAAACTGAACACAGGAACCTCAGATGCTCACAACAGTGCATTTGTAGAGCTCTTTATTTTTACAAATGGCTCCTTTATAAACACCCCAGGTCGTCCGGCATAGTAATAGTGCAACCCTGGCTCTCTTGCCAGATGGAGTCAAGCTTCCTGTGCAGAAGGAGCAAAGACTGGACTCTATGCAGTTACAGGCTTTTTTTTTTTCTTTTTGCCGTAGTAGGGCCTTAGCACTGAACTATATGCCCAGCCTTCTGTTTATTTATTCATGTAATTTTGAGACAGTGTCTTGCTAAATTGCTAAATTGCCCAGGCTAGGCTTGAATTTGAGATCCTCCTGCCTCATCCTCCCCAGAGCTCTTGGATAACAGACATGAACCACCATGCCCAGTTTAGTTACACCTTTTTTTATTTAATGAATGTGCAGAGTATTTTCTACACACCAACAGCTCTGGCAGCTGATGAGAAAGCACAGTACCTAGACAAAAGCAGGCAAAATCTCTTCCCTCACGTGGCTTCCTGGAAGAGAGTAAACAAGAATGTGTGTAACAGGGCAGCCAGTGGACACATGTGAGAATGAAGTGGGGGGTCCCAGGCTGGAGACAGCACTGTGGTTTACATGGGGTATTCTGGGAGGGCTGCTAGGCTCACACATTGTCCTGGTTATTCTCTTATTGCTGACACCTATAGTTGTAAGGAAGAGAAGTTTATTTAGCTCACGGTTTTTAGAGGGTTCAGTTCATAGTCAGCCTGGCAGAAGGGCCTGGTGGAGGAGAAACAGCTCATGGCATGGTGGATAGGAAGCAGAGAGAGAGAGATCAAGGGAAGAGGAGGGAGATAAATTCTTCCAGGCCACTCCCACAGCGATCATCTCCTCCAACCAGACTTCACTTCCACAGTTAGCTATAAACTCATCAGTGGACCAATCCAGTGTGAGTATCACACATCCATGATCCAATCACCTCCTTTCTAGATATAAACTATAGTAGATGGTAAGCCTCTGAGGAAAGTGAGGAAACTGGAGAAGTGGTTATCTGAGCTCCAGTAGGGACAGGGGCAACTGCAAAGGTTGAGGTAACAGAAATAACTTACCTGATGTAGGGCATCTGAAGGAGGCCAGAGGGTACCCTGGGAGACCTGCGCTCTGAGGGAGGAAGATTGGATCTTCTTCTGTAGGGAGTGGATGGAGAACCCTAAATTCAGCAATCATTTGGCTTCTGTGTCACATAAAGATGTTTTAAAAACTAAATAAATCAAAGTGATTCATACTTTTCTTTACAGGGGCAAATTATTTGTACAGTCTCAAACACATATTTGTTAGGAAGCAATTCTTCCTCCTGAATGGAAGGCGTGCCTGGCTGCAGACTGACTTGGGCTCGCTGTGTGACAGCAGGCACAGGTTTGGGAACTGTGCAACCATCCCAGCTCTAAGAAATGGCTCGGCTCTGAATTCACGCTCTCCTTGATGTGAAACCGTGTCCTGCTTTTCCTTTAGAACCTGGGCCAAGTGTGCTCTTTGGCTTAACGTGGTCTTTTTCAACAGTTTAAAATCTTCCTAGCACTTATCACCATTTTTATTGAATTTCCCGGAAGATTCTCTGATTCTTGGGGTCCAAGTATGTGAATTATCTATAGTGCAGTTAAATGTCACCAAGTGGAACAAGCCTTTTTAATTAATAGGATTCATAAGTGCTCACTGCAAGTCGGCATGATGAAATCCATTTTTTCCCACTTGACATTTATGTAGCACTTTTCAACATTCAAAATATATTATCTCATTTTATTGTCACAACAGGGCTGGGAAGTAGTTGAGTAAGACAGATGTCCTCTTTCTTTCTCTGTCCCTCCCTTCCTCCCTGTTTCCCTTCCTCCTTTCCTTCCTTCCTCCTTCCTTCCTTCTTTTGTTTTTTTTTTCCTTTCTCTCAATCTCTCTCTCTCTCTGTCGCCTTTCCTCTCTCTTCCTCCCTCTCCTTTCCTGTTTTCCAAAGTGAAAAGTAAGTAGTATTTGATGTATTTGGAAAGTATTGAAATTCTAGCGACCTGGTTCTAAAAATAACAATATACTTTTTTTCTCCATCAAAATTAACAAATATTTCAGGAAAACACAACATTAGCTTGCTGAGAAAAACACCCCTGACAATCACTACTGCCGGGGGAATGTAAATAGATACAAACAAACCTACGGAAAGCTATTTGGGCAAATGTATCAGGAATTTTCTAAATATGTTTACCTTTTGACAAAAATTTTATGTATAAGAATTCTCCCTAAAGACATAATTAGAACTGCAATAAAAAGTTAATACACCAGAAATTATTTAGCCCAGCATAATTTTTTGGAGCAAGAACGTTACTGCAACTAAATGCTCCACCACAGGAAAACGCTGAAGGACTGTCAGAGGCGAAGGTGCCGTGAGATACGACGCAGAGATGGGAGGGGGTGGAGAGTCCACTCTCTGGGGCAGAGACTGAGATGCTCCGTGTTGTTAGCAATGCCTTGGTCCTGCAGTCCCAAACCATCTCCAGTCCCAGAGGAGGGGCGGGGGAATAAGCCTGTGACCAGGTCCCCTGCGTGGTCCTTTATTTAGTCCATAGAGAGAGACCTCAGCGCTCAGCCAGGTTGCGATGGCCTTGATGAGGTGGGAGGGACCCGCGCTGTAGAAGTTTTGCGGGGTCTTCCGGCTTCCGGGCGTAGCCTCTGGAGACCAGGCTGGTCAGCACCGGCAGGAGAAACCAGGAGAAAGTATCTCGCCATGCTCGTCTGCAGTTCTGTCATCTGCCAAGGTGAAATACAAATTGTTCTTTTGTAGAAAGTATGACCACTAAATATGGTGGATGTCTAAATTTTTAAAAATGCAGCGAGGGACACAATGCCACGAGTCCGCCTCAAAATCCTCCCACTCGCTTGGAGGGTCCTCCCGTCATTCTTGCCATCTTAACTCTTTTTCACCCTCTCCCGCCCCTCTCTGTTTATTAGTCCCCTTCCCTTTCTCAAAAGATCTATCTCCCTCTTTCCTAGCATCCATGTTATATTTTGTTCTTTGTTTCTATTTTGGAGTATTTAAGCTTGTAGGTCTGATTTATTTCACTTAGCATTACGGTCTCAAAATGCATCTATTTTCCTACATGTGACTCAAGTTTATCCCTATTTATGGCATCGTAGTACTCCATTGTGTGTGAATACCACACTTTCTTTATCCATTCATCTGCTGATGAGCATATAGGCCATTTCCAAGATTCAGCTGGCATGAGTTGTGCTGCTCTAAACATGGGTGTGCGTGGGTCACTGTGATATGAAGACTCTTTTGTTAGTACATCTCGAAGTACATAATGATTACATTCCTCAGGAGGACTTGGTACATAACAAGATAACACATCTTTTTTTTTAAATTTTCCTTTCCTCTCCCCTCTTCTTTCCCCCCTCCATTTCTTATATGAATGAGTCTGGTTACCTGTTTATGTTTTTGAGTCTTTTATATGTCTTTTCCTGTATCTTCACATATGTTTATTGAGTTGTTACCATTTTAGAATATTGATTTGTAAGATTTCTTTATGTAAGTATCAGTAAAATGCCGTACATGCTATAAATATTTTCCCAGTTTGGTTTGATAGTATTTTTTCCTGAAGAAGTAACCATATTTTGTTTTATTTTATTTGGTATTGGAAATTGAACTCAGGACCTTGCACTTGCCAGGCGGGTACTTTGCCACTGAGCTATCTCCCTAGCCCGATAACCACATTTTATGTATGGAAATATCTTCATCATTTCCTTAATGGTTTTTGGTTTTCATGCTTTGCTGAGAAAGTTTTCCCAATGCTAAGATAATTTTTATAATCTGCTATTTTTCTTCTAGCTTGTGCTTTCTTCTTTTAATTTTATTGTATACCCCACCTGAGATTATTTTAGTGTTAAGATACATGCTAATTTTCTTCTTCTGGCTTGTGAAGAAGCTCTTGATGGCTGAACTGCACTTTGCACTTGAAATCTTCTGAAGATAAAATAGTTGGCTCAATGCAGGCGCTAAACACCAAATAGCTGAAATAACACATTTTTGCTTTAATAGCTACTCAGCAATATCCCTAACAGGTAGGAATGCTAGCACATTAGTGATAGCTAGTGTTCATTGAACAGCTACTATGTGTCAGGCAAAGAATTAGATACTTTACACATGTGTACCTAACAACTGTGCAAGATACATATTTCTACCTCTATTTTCTATGTAAAATAATCTTTTTTTTCTTCAGGTACAAGGGATTGAACCCAGAGCTTTCACACTGAGCTATGTCCTCAACTTCCCTCTTCTTTTAATAAAATTTTTTGAAATAGGGTCTCAGGAAGTTGCCCAGACTAGGCTTAAACTTGTGATCCTCCTATTTCAGCTTCCCAAAGTGCTGGGATTATAGGTGTGCACCACCATGCACAGCTAATATAGGATAATCTTGAGATCACATGGCTTAAAAATGGCAGGACTGAAACTTGGACTCAAATCAGTGTATTTTTGAAACTTTCTTATTTCCTGCCTCCTTTCCTGCCCACTGAGGTGGGGGCAGGGGCGGGGCATGGATAGCCAGAGTGGTGGCTGCTTTCTGGGCCGTGCAATGGAATTTATAGTCCTGGAGCTTCCGGCTTTGTATGAAGTATTTTGTTGAATTGGAATTAAGCCTCTCCCCCTTCCCTGAACCGGATGAGGTAAGGCTCGTAAATGTCACACATTGGCTTCTGTCCCGGTGCAAGAAGTATGGCTCTTTCTAGTGATAATTTCCTCCTAATTGGTTGTAACGCACGCACAGCCATCCTGGAATTTGTCACTTACTGAAATGTATGTTGGCAAATGAACCGTGATCTCCATCTAAATGTAAATAGACACACACTGGAACACAGCTCAGGGAGAAAGAGGCCAGATGATCCTCTCACCGTGGCCACCGTAAGACCTGTGTCTCTGGTAAGAAGGGCTGGTGGAAGAACCTAAATTGGCCAGAAGGAGATGGGAGAAGCAGCTGGGGCCATGGGTGTCTTTCTTTTTCACAGGTGTAGTTCTTCAAGAGGGAAATGAAGAGGCCTGGCTGGATCCCACGTGCCAACCTCTGCTCCAGGGAGGTCGGAGGCCAAGGACAAGAGTGGAAGGTGCTGAGCCCACCAGGATTCTAGGTTCCCATTCACTCCTACCCTTCTCTTTATCCAGGAAGTGTGACCTGAAAGATGTGGTACATGTTTATATTTTTTCAACTGCATTACAGTAAAAGACATGTTGCCAGGAATCCCCTCAAATTCCTCCCCCTTGCTGTGAACACATTCATCCTATCACCCTTGCTGCTTTCTGCAGCAGCTCTAGAGTCCTCTTTCCTGACAGTCTTTAGCTGTGCCGTTCTGGCTGTCTCTATGCCCTGAATGGATTTAAAACATTTCCTTATCATGGTCATTTGACTTTGGGGAGGAGCCAGGAGTCATACAGTGTCAGAGATAGTGACTAAAGTGGATGAGGACACAGTGCCATGTTTTTATGAGCTGCCTTTGCAGTGGATGGTGTTCAGTAGCAGCATTTGCCACAAATTATAAAGACCCTCACAAAAGAGGACTTCGGAGCTGCTTCATAAGGATGGTGGGATGGAAAAAGAAAAGGGATGGTGGGATGAGTGTATTCATAGTGATGGGGAGGGTTCTGAAGGGGATTCGTGGCTCTGTGTCTTTTACTGCAATATATTTTTCAATACATACATCCTCTGTGTGATTGCATCACACCTGTGTTTCCCATGCTTGGCTTCAGGTAACCATGTTGTAAAAGCGACATCACTGTCCCATGTCACCACAAGCTGGGATACTCAGAGACCTGGCTCTGTGCCCCCCACACCCAGCCCCAGCTCCAGTAAGGCAGGAAGCCTCGGGTGCACTTGCGCTGATGACCTCACTCACTGTGCATCCTGCTGGCTAGCCAGGGGCAGAGCAGAGGGGCCTCGGCACCAGCAGGAGCAAGTCAGCAGCTGGTCAGGGCATAGTAGGCCAGGGCTGAGGCTGCAGCACCTGTGTCACTGTGCACAGTATCTACAGCAGGTAGAGGCCGAGAACGTTTGCATTGTGCACTGGCCCCAGCTGGAAAAGCAGGCAGCTATCCTGGGCCTGGAGCCCGCCACCTCCAGGAAAGGCAGGCAAGGAGCCTCAGGGGCAGATTAAGAAAACAGCAAGGGAGCTGGGTGTGGGAGGCTGAGGCAGGAAAGTACAATTCCCGCCCAGGCAACTAAGTGATTAAGCAAGATTGTCTCAAAAGAAAAGAAATTAAAAAGGAGTTGGGGGTGCAGCTCAGTGTCAAGGCCTTGGGCTCAGACTCCAGTGCCACAAAGGAACAAACCACACAATAGAAAAACAACCAAATAGTGTCAGCCAACAGTACCCAAACAATGACCTTATCTCGAGCTCTCGATGGCTCTGGCTCAATCCCTCTCTCATTTGTCTTCTACTTAGCTGTGATTTTAAATCTTCCAAGGGTCTTAAGGCTTCCACACCAGCACTGTCAAACTGAGCAAATAGTGTAGGTGCCGGGGGTGAATTGTCACCGCTGTGCAGCCAGGTCAAAGCTCCAAGTTTGAAGAAGCCACAATGAGAATTGGAAGCGCAAGAGGGAGAGAAAAAGATAAAATAGGGAAGCTCTTCAAGAGTCTCACTGTTGCCTCTTATGAGCTGGTGGGAAATTAGCAAAGTACTTAACCAGTCATTTTCTGCATCTGCAATAAGAGTACTCTGGCCAACTTTACGTCCTTAAAACTAATACTATTGTCTGCCTTCTGACTTTGTTTTGAGCATTCTTAGATGATTGCCTGGCTTCTCTTACATGTCTAAAATATTTGTGCGTAGACCTAGGCAGCTGTTATTTTACACAGTTTGCATAGACCCCAATGGCTTTAATTTTGCATTCTATTCCCTCCTGACAGAATCTTGCATGCACACACTGTATTTCATCAGCCTGTGATTTTCCTGGACTTGTGGAAAGGTCAGATAACACAGTGTTGGAGAAACAGTTAAGAGGAATATTTAAATCTCAAAGGGTGGTTTTCCAACTTCAAATACTTACCTTTCATCACTACCCTTTCTGTCTAGACTTTCTGGAGAAGCTTTGCAAATCATACAGAAGTTAGAAGTTCGTGTTGGCCCCAGAAGGATGGCCTGGACTCCATCTTTCCTTTCTGCATGATTTCGGGGCTGTCTTGTCCTTTCCTGACTATTTCCTTTCCTGAAAAGTTACTCTGTTGGATGGAATGATGCCCACATCCGTTCCCTTTCTAAGGAAGTGTGTGATTCTCTTTTTCTCTCTCTAGAGACCATGGTTTTGACCCTAAAATTCAGAGATCTACTCCAGTGTATGATGGAGGAAAGTGGACAGGATATTTGCAGCTGCAGTGGTCCAAAGTTGGGCCACTTTTCAGAGCTTTCTTCTGGCTGGAGTTCACTTCTCTGCTGATGCTTATGCCTGAAATGATGGTTGGCCTTTTCTGCATTGCAGACTTGACACTTCTAATTTCCCAAGTGTGGTGGATTGACAACTGGTGGTCAATTTATAACCCCCAGCTGAACTGAGTAAGTGTGGTGCTGGGTGTGGGAGGCCCTCCTGAGGATGACTGCCAGCAGCATAAGAGGCAGAACTGCAGAAGAAGTAGATGAGGTTGTTGGGGTCTAGTGGAAGCTGTTGAATGCTAATAGAAGCTTAAGGAGCTGTTGGTTCTCTCAGAGGAGCTTGTCATCCTGGCTATCCTGATGAACTTGACTGTTCCCATTGTCCAAGGAGCTCAGGACCTTGTGGTCAAAGAGAATGGCTTCAGTTCACTTTGGGGAAGTTCTGGTCCTCAGTTTGAGCATTGCTTCCTGGCTCTGGAGGAGAAGATGGTGCACTGCCAGTCTCCTGGAGAAGCTTGTAGAGCTGGGTTTCCTGATGGGAACTTAGCTTTCCTCATCATTGGAGGAGCTCGGGACCTCACTGTTGCTGAGGATGGCTGTGGTACTTTTAGGGGGAGCTCTGGTTCTTACTTTGAGCGTTGCTTCCCGGCTCCAGTACAGATCCCTCAGCCTGCTAGTACATATCCTTCACCATGCTGGCACAAACTTTCTAGCATCCACCACTCACTTTTGGGCCTTCCCAGGACAGATCCGTGAAACAGGCCTGCATGAGATGTTGTCATGGGCTCTAGGCCTCCAGCTGGATTTATAGGAGGCATTGTTATGGGCTCCAGGTCTTCAGGTGAACTCACGTAGGACATTTCCGTGGAATTGAGGCCCTCAGCTGGATTCTTTGGTCTTTAGTGTGTGGACAGATTTCCTGCATTGTCTTGTATATGATTCTTTGGATGACTATTATAAATAATCTTATAAAATTTGTGTCCTGTATGTTATTGTTCTCCTTTGCAAAACCCCAAACTGTGACACAAGTTCTCTTTCTCTTGGCAGTGTGACATAGCTCATGCCACAAGTTACACTTTGGAATGCTGGCTGGGCCCCTTTTGGGTTTGTAACCTGTGCTAAGTGTACAGTTCAGTAGTGCCAGGTGTCATCCACAACCCAGAACTTTTTCCACTGTGCAAAACTGAAATTCTGTCTTCATTAAACACCTCCTTCTAAATCCTGCCCCCAGCCCTTGGCAACCAACTTTCTGCTTTCTGTGTCCATAAACTTGACTACTCTGGATCCATAATGTAGGAGGAATCATACAATCATAGTCTTTTGTGTGTGTCTGGCCTATTTTACTCTACACAATGGCTTCCATGGGGTAGGAAGTGTCAAGATTTCCTTTTTCACAAGTACACTTCTACACGGTTGCTGGAAATGTAAGCTGGTACCACCACTCCGGAAATCTGTATGGAGATTGTTTAGAAAACTAAAACTAGAGGTTCCATTTGAACCAGCTGTTCCTCTTCTAGGTGTCTACCTGAAAGAGTTAAAGCCATGATATTGCAATGATCCATGCACACCCATGTTTATAACACAACTCGTAATAGTTAAATCTCAGGATCAGCCTACATGTCCATCAACAGATGAGCTGGCAAAGAAAATGTGGTGTTTATAGACAATGGAGTACTACTCTGCCATAAAGAAGTTCAAACTTGAGTCATTTGGAAGAAAACAGATGTGCCTTGAGACCATAATGTTAAGTGAAGTAAGTCAGACACACAGTTTAAATGTCACATGGTTTCTCTTATATGAGCATGAAAAATTATAAACTAAGGCAAAAGGAAAAGACAGATAATAGGAGGTAGGAAGACAGATCTATTGCAAATGAGAAGGGGATCAAGAGATGGAGGGAAAGGAGATGAGAATAAGAATTAAGACCTGTTATGTATATGTGCCAACTCCACACAAGAAAGGTGAACATTCTATATTACAATTATGTGCTAATAAAAAAAATCCTTTTTTTAATTTAAAAATTTAAAAACTGACAAAACAACAATGAAGACAGAATCAAAACAACACAGAAACAACAAAAATGATACATGACCTCAAAACAAAATGATAGGAATCAGCAATGGTTGCTATATTACATACTGTTATCTTCAACGATGTTGCTCAGTCCATCGGCCATAAGAATGTAAGCTTGGTCAAACAATCAAAGATAGTAACAAGTAAACAAAAAAATTAAAAAAATAAAACATTGGAAATGATGCAGAACTTCTTCATACAAGATGGTAGGAGTTCAACAATGGTTCTTATACTGCATATTGTTTTCAGACCAGTCATTCTGATCACCAAATTCAAGGGTGCCAAATTAGTCAAGAAAAAAAAAAGAAAATTTTAAGCATTGAGTGTTCCTCTCAATAAACCACAGACACCAGTGACACACCCATCCCAGCTCTCCTTATATATACATATAAATTTTAAAACGTTCCCTTTTTAGGCCGAGTAATATTGCATTGTTTGGATGACCACATTTGTTTATTCACTCTTTTTAATGAATATTGAGCAGCTTTTACCTTCTGGCTTGTTGATGTGAAATAACAACTGTGCTTTAAAGAACAATAATGAGAAAATAGTTCATTCTGAGCCATATATGATTAACCACTGGCCAGGAACATGGATTCAAGTTACCCTGAGCGAGACGTTCACCATGGAAGACGTCACATGAACTTTTACAGCCGGAGAACAAAGATCACAAAGATCAGCGCATTCAAAGGGTCCATTGGCAGGGACATCAGGCCTGTGGGTGACAGCAGAGGGGAGAGATCTCTTCAAGAGCTTGCAATAGAGAAATAAATGGCCATGGAAGTATGGAGACGATTTCACAGTGTTCAATCAGCCAGGGCCCAGTGACCTGTAGGATCTTTACTGTGCACGCAACTTCTTCAGCGAAAATCACCTCCCCACTTTGTTGTGGATTATGCATCCCTGACCAGAGATGCATGCATGCAAACATGCAAACACGCACGCACACACACATGCACTCATGCACACATGTACACAGCATTCTGTTCCAATTTGTGAATGCAAACACATGCATTAGCTTTTCTCTTTCTGTCTCTCTCTCTCTCCCTCTTTTTGGTCTTTTTGAGACAGGGCCTCCTTGTGCAGTTCCGGCTGGCCTTGAGCTCACTTTGTAGCCCAGGCTAGTCTCCAAATTGCAATGGTCCTCCTGACTCAGCCTCCCGAGGGCTGGGATTACAGGCATGTGCCACCACGCCCGGTTTAGTTTCTCTTGTAGTCACTGCAATTCTTTTAATTATTTTTAAAAGTTTTCAGTTTTCTCAAGTTTCTCTTCTTCTTTTCCTTTCTTCTGTAGTGGGCAGGATGGTGGCTATTGCAAAGGTGAGCCTCTGTCCCAGTTCCAGAGCCTGTTCCCTTATCTAAGGAAAGGTCAAGCAGAGATCAAGCTGGGGACTTCAAAAGGAGATCATTTTGGGGGAGAAAGTGGTTCTGAATTCAAGCCCATTGCCCTGACGTGCTGGTGAGCAGTAGCAGTGAGATTCCAGGCAGTGTAAGTGGTTAAAACCTGCGGTGTGGATGCTATATTTAAAAGCACTCGGTGTCTGCATCAGAAATGACACAATGCAAAGACTTCAAGGAAGCCTAGTGGCTGCTTTTCCCAAACTTGTGCACACAGTGACCAGTGGTCCTTTAGAAAGGACTCAGGAAAATCCCTTAAAATGCACATGCAAGGGAAGGACGGCAGGGATAGGAGGGCTCTTAGGCCTGTCCAGGCGCTGCGATGAGGGAGTGACCCTGCTCATGGTGACTGACAGAGGCTTGCCTTTCCTTCCCTCCCTTTCTTTAGCAGATGTTTTCCAAACCCTCATTTCCTAAGACCTAGGCATAACTGATTAAAATAAAATAAATAAAACACAGCCCCTGGCCCAGGAGCATAGACTCTACCGGAGAATGCAAGAAACCAAATGAACGCTCAGAAATTAATGGGGCAGCGGAATTTCGTGCTAGTTTGGGAAGCCAGCAATGGAGCCCCAGTCGTGTCTGGGAGGAGCAGGAAGACTTCACCAGGGAGTCTAACCAAGGAGGAGCGAGCCAGGGTGGGCTGGACAGAGGAGGGCGCTGCAGAGCAGAAAGAGAGGGTGCATGGGTCTGGCTGTGGGGTGAGAAACAAGTTCATGCCATATTCTAAAAACCTTTGCAAACCATGAAAATTTTTCTCCTTGCTGCTAAAGAAGAGTTTTGCCAAGGACTGGTGGCAAAGGATGTGCATTTACGTGGAGGTGTGCTCTAGTTAGAGGGTGAGCGGTTGACTGGGTGAGGAGCATGGAAAATTAAGAGGTTAGAGGTGGGAGCAGATCACCAAAGGTCCTAAATAAGTACGGAAGCTGGGCTACCAGGGGACGGCTACAGTGGAGATTTGGTCTGATTAAAAATACTGTAACTAAAATACATGCACTTCATTCGATATTTTGTTCCTAGCTTCAAAGTCAGGATGTGTGTGTTGAGCGTTTTGCCAAAAATACGGAATATGATGTCTTTTCTCTTTCCAGCTGGAAGCCCTTTGGGCTGTGAGAGTTTGAGAAAATGAAGCAGAAACAAGGCGCTGTTACTCTGATACACTGCACGAAGATCTCATTAATTTAGAACACAAGGGACCAGACAAAATAGATTTTGAATTAATTACGTTTGCAATATGTGAAAGTATTGTTAAGAGATCCAGGATCTCTTCTTGGCTGAGGAATCCCCACTTATCCTATTAACCGAGGCAGTGTTTTAAGTCAATTGATAAAGAATGAAGTTTTCATTGTTTTGGGGAGCTGTGATGGGTGGTTTGGGACATACGTTATTCAACTCTTCTGGTTATTTTAATGAAATTCACTGGATCCTTTCCTGTTGTCATAGCCTTAGGTGGCATCTTGTCAACTGTCAATTCCTATGCTTTAAAAATATTTCTCTTTTCTTTTGAGCCCTGGTCAGTCTGATGGTTCACTAGGTAGCCCGTGTGTCCCTCAGATTTTTTGATTCCTACACATTGTTCTTCTCTGTTTTTTTCTGTTTTTCATTCCACAGTCTTTCATCCGCCCTTCTAGAGGGATTCATGTCCATCATAGAATGCTTGGCCTCTCAGGGCTTTTAAGATCTCTGTGCTTGAGGGCTGTTTCCAACAGGACAATGCCCTCCTAAGTTTCCACAAAACAGACCCCTCTCGGGAGTGTCCTGCAGTCCTTGCGGGACCTCTCGCTCCCTGTCAGGGCTGGTTGCTGGAGCGTGGCTTACTGGGCATGTGGAGAGATGCACAGTCACTTACCCTGCCTGTGCTCATTAGCCCCTCTTTCTGCGTCAGAGTCAGCTTCACTCGGGGTTCAATGATGATTAAGCTGTAACGTGAAATTCCATACTGTGGGCAGGACACTGCAGTACTTGAGAGGGGAGTGAGGGGGTTGAGAACGGGCAGATGAAGGATGCCAAGGTGCAATTTCAGTCATCTTCCTACGCATTGCAAGTGCTCCTCCCTGCCCTTGCCCACCCTCCTCTCCTGCCTCTTCCTGTCACCTCCTTCTTAGTCTGCCCGGTTTCTGAGGTCTTAGAAAGCCCAGGCTTTCCGGCATGGATGTCCCTTGACCGTGTGAGGACACCCCATGCATGCCCTCCAGGCTGCCCTTGGGCTCGTTGGACTGTCTCTGTCTATCCACCTGCACATAAGCTCTTCCCTCAGACAGGTCCATGGCTTTCACTGCTGTGTCTGCAGCACCAAGAACAGAGCTTGAACAGTTGAGGTGCTTAGCAGTCATTGGCTCCTCCCAACTGGGGACTAGGAGGGGAGGATATGGCACCTTCTTGGGAAGGCCCATTTGGATCTCCTTGCCTCTTGGTTATCTCTTCCTTCTGGCCAAATGCCTCCACATATTGCTGATTGGGATGGGGATCAGGCCAGAGAGAGGCAGGGTCACCCCGGTCATCCAAGTTCCTGTGCCCAGGGAATGCTCCCTGCAGAACAGGTGAAGTCCATTTCCTGGAGACATCTAGGCCCTCTACTGTCCTTAGCACTTTTGGGTTTTCTGTCTTCTGGTTTGTCTCTTGAATCAAAAGAAAAGATGGAAAAGGTAAGAATCAAGGCCTAAGGCAGAATTAAAAGTGGTCAAAGTTAACCCATGGATTAGTGTTTTGGTTACTTTTCTCCCATTATTGAAACAAAATACATGATTCCCAGGATAACCAAGGAAAGGTTTATTTAGCTCACAATTTGTGGAAGTTTCAGTCCATAAGCAGCTGGCTCTAAGGCAGGGTGGCATGGCTGAGGGGCAACGGTTCATGGCAGCAGAAGACAGCAAAAGCATCAAGAGAAAAAAGGGACAGAGAGAAGACTCTTTCTGTCCCTTATACTGTATGCAGGCTACTCACTCTCATAATCCCAGCACTGGACAATGAATCAATCACAATTTCTATATTCAGCCACCCCCTACAAATGCATGAGGCTTTGGGGAAACATCTAGACACAAACAATAACAATTAGGAAACTGGGGAAGTCTGTAGCATCAGGGAAAGGAGCTGTCAGATGGGAAAAGAATGAGGATTCAGAGAGAAAGCAGAGATTTGAAGTAAAGTACTAAAAGATGACAGAGAGGGGATGGATGTGGAGTGATCTAGGATGTTAAAGGAGGAGGACAGGTAGGGTGGGGAGAAGATAGGTTCTGTCCTCCATCAAGATGGGACAGAAGGAAAGAAATAGTCTTTGTCAGAGAAAACTTTAGGTTGGAGTTTATATTTCTTTGCTTTATCTTAAAATCTAGGATGCTTCAGTACTTTATGTTTCTTCTGAAGCTTCTTGCAAGTACAACTCAAAACATAGTGCATTTTCGATTATTTGATTGCAGTGCATTGATGATTTCACAGGGGGTGTTCCTCTAGGGCCTCACTGGGAACCTTGAGTCCCACTGGGATCAGAAGAGGGGAAACAGATTATTGTCTTCGCCTATATGGAGCAGGAATGTTATTGAAAAGCCACTGTATATTCAAATGCAAATTTCCCATGATTAATCACAGTCATGAAATAGTGTCTTCTGAAGATGGAGAAAGGAAATCTATTAAGTTTTTCTGAAAGCCCTTGATTAAGTGTGCAGAGGTTCAAGGCCTCTGTGGAGAAGCTCTGTGTTCAAAGACTGTAGGGTGCTGATTTTAGCATGGACAACATCATCAACTCTTGCTTGCCTCAGTTTCCCTCCCTCATGAAGAGAAAGATGCAGAGTTGAATGGAAAATCCTGTTTGCTTATTGTGAACTGGATTTTCTTAAGCTACTTTCCAGCAGTAAGAGACCGGGAATGTTGGCTCCTATTTACCTGGAAAACAAACTGCCCTTCCAGACACCTGTGACTGATAGATGGAAATGACTTGCTTGCTTTCTTTTCCCTGCAGTCCCAGCTCCTTTTGTGTTTTGAGACATGGTCATGCTAAGTCATTCAGGTTGGCTCTGACTTCCAATTCTCTTGCCTCCAGCTCCTAGAGTGCTGGGGTAACAGGTGTGGGTCACCATTCCTAGCTAAGGGCCAAACTCCTTCTGTGACTCCTGAACATGATATGCTCATCTGTTCCCCTCTTCTCCCCATTATTTTCCTGGAATTTCAAGCTCTGTGGGTCTGGGACTACCACCACAACCCTGCAATGTTATTCATTCACTGCTGACCAAGCCACCACCAGCGTCCGTGGCACCTGCCAAGCTCTTTCTTACCTGCATACCTGTCAGTATCTACCATCCTTGAAGCCTCTTGCTGATGGCATGTTGTTGACTCAGTATCAGGTAGGCACAGAAAGTAGTGCAAAGATTATTCTGGTGCACAGATGGCCCACAAGCCACCAGTTAGAGAGTCTGCCAAGAAGGCATGGGGCCTGGGTTTAGGCAAAGCAATAACCAGCTCCCCCACCAGTGCCAATTAACTGTACCTACCTCTTTGGGGTCCAGACTCACATAGTTTCTAGCGAAGATCGCTGCCTTTTCCTGACCCCGTCTCTCCCCACAAAGGCTCCCCTCTTTTTCTCATTACTTGGTAAAACCTCTCTTCTGTCTCATTGCATGCAAATAGTGGTCACCCTGGCAGTGACCAGGGTGGCTCTGAAGCCATCTAGTCTACAAAGGCAAAAACTGTGAGCTGCCACAAATCCTTGTTTATGAAGAGCTTGTTTTCTGAACAATCAGAAAACCTGGGCAGACACATTTACTTATGAGAGAGTGGGGCAGAGTCTTTGTAGTCAGAACTCTCCCAGAAAATCCTCAACACTGAGCTGATGGAGCTGAAAACCTAGCTGGCCTGAAGAGGGAATGGGATTAAGGAACACTTGGAAAAGAAGTATGATACAGGGGACTTTAAGACAACGTTAACCAGAAGCAGTCATCTGCTCCAGATAAAGTGTAGGTAAATAAAGCTAATAGTGTTGCCCTTAGCTTGCAGGTTCTTTTACTCAATGCCTATAGAAATCATGAATTGGCAAAGTGTGGCCCTCCTTTAAACTGGGGCTTCCAGTGCCTTTAGGGTTACAACCTTGGGTCCTTTTGCCACAGGTTGATATCAATTAATGACAGACTCCATGATCAATTCTGCAGGCCGCTGGTCTCTGCTTCTGATATTCATCTGATACTGGCCTCTGGAGCTCTTCAGGGATGACAACCCCTACTGTTTAGAACTCTTTTGAAAAACAATTGCTCTGTCCATACTACTGAGGCTAAGAATCCTAAGCAGATTTCTAGGCCTTTCTAAACCCATAATACCCAAAACAAGTAGATTTACAGGGCCAGTAGAACACTGCTTTATGCAGATAGGAGCTAGGTTACTGCACAGAACTGTCACTATGGAAAAAACATCCAAGACCAACTCCAAAAATGAAAGGGGAGTGCTGCTTTATAGTAACTACAAGCCTGTGATTGGTTCACATTTGAGCCTGCGATTGTTCAAATTAAGCCCACTGTTTCAGGATAGACATTGCCCAGAGCTGGGAATGGATGTACAGGACAGCTGGATCTGTCATGGTGGCATTTCTGGGGAACATTCAGAGAGAACTTCTTTGATTGACAGCTGTGGAGTCTCCCTGAAAGATAGCGTGGGAATAGAGAAGGGCAACAGGAGAGAATGGATGGAGAGGGGGAAATTAAAAGGATCAGAATGTGTTGTATCGTCCCCTGTGATGAATGCACTTGATTATGTGTTGCAAACATATGCTAATTAAGAAAAATTTTGGGAGGCCAGGGATATAGCTCAGTGGCACAAGTGTCTGCCTGGCAGGCACAAGGTCCTGAGTTCGACTTCCGGTACCAAAAAGAAAAAAAAAATTAAGTGGTTCGACTCTCCAGGCAGGCCTTCTATTTTCATGACAGTTTGCTGGGGCTTGGGGATGTTGGGACATTAATAATGGGCCGGATAATCTCCCTCTTCTCCACTACTTTCGAGGGCAGTTTCCCTGCCACTTCTTCAGAGCAATAGCTGAGTCAGGAACAAGAGGGACAAGGGGAGGAGAAGCAGAGTGACAGCCTAGCGGTAGCTCCTGTTTCCCGGAAATCCCAGCTGAGACTGAGGCACGCTGCCCCATCCATGCTTGAGGGGGCCTAGGGGAGCAAAGATAATGGTAAAGCAGGAACATGACAGGTATGGCCCCAACAACAGCCCTCTGGGAGGGTTTCTGAGTCAGCAGAGCGGAGTCTCGGCGAGGTGCTTTGCCCAAGCGCGCATGCGCATGTGAGTCCATCCCAGCTCTGCAGGGGCTGAAGCGGGTCACATTGCCACACCCTAAGGGCGGGCCCAGTTAAACTGGATCCTTTGACTGGTTCAGGCCTTCATTTCCAAGGACCATGGTTCCTGTCCAAACAAGAAGGCATAGATAGCTCCCTCTGCAGCACGATGACCAATTTCTCATGCTTCTTTCTTAACTGAGTCTCACCTTTGACATTGATTGCTAGATTTTCCCGGCTTTGGGGTTTGTACTTTTGTCCTTCTCCCAGCTTTATCCTACTCTGACTGGAAGCCACATCTTCCTTCTCTGGCCAGATTCTCAATGGTCCCTCTCAGTCTGGGGCTTCTGGGCCCAGAGACCCAGCCTGTCACTGACACCTTGGCCTCCAGGTCTCCTGTGTTCTCTCCTGGGGAGAATCCTGCAGTCCCAGGGGCAGTGGGCTGAGGTGGGTTCCTCCCAGAAGTGCAAAAGAGAGCAAGCAACTGAGCTGTGGATGTAGAATGAGGGAGGAGGAGGCCGGAAGACATCACCCCTGTCCCTTAACTCTCCATGTGGTGGCCAGGGTGCAGTGGCCCCAAGAAGGACGGGGCACAGTTGCTCGGAAGCAGTCAGAGCCATTTAGCTTCAGTGTCTTGTCTTTACTGCCTGGTTGACCCTCTGTCCTAGGGAGTCGCTGAGACAATGGTGCCCTTGCTATGCCCTTGTGGGTGAGTGCCCCGGCATCGCCAGTCACATTACGAATGCCTCACAGTGAATGACTCTGACCTCTTAAGTGCTGACTTCAGCTTTTGCAATTTACCCAGGAGAAGCGGAGAAGACTGGCTATTGCAGAATATGCCAATAAAACTGCTCGTAGGCTTGAAAGAACCCCTGGCCCTTTTGATTTACACCATTTTCCCAGTGTTGTTTGTCAAACGTACTCAGAGGTTCTCCTTTCAAAGTTTCAAGCTGTAAATAAGATGGGCATATTTGCCCAGGGAGTACCTGCCTCCACGCACCCATTTGGATAATTAGTATAGTAAAATCAATATGGTGGAAAGCGAGGGTCTGGCAAGATGAGAAATGGTATGGGAGATCTTTGATTTAACCTTGGCAGATAATGAGTAGGAGACTGTTTGAAGGCTAGGTGGATTTTGATAGACATTTGTAAATACCTAGTATATAATATTTTTAAAGACAACACAGGAAATACGTGTGTTCTCTGTGGCTTCCAGTGGGAAAAACCAAGTCATGTTTGCAAGAAAATTGAAGGGAAAATTTCAGGTCTGTACCACATGCATTCCACCATGGAGAACTCAGGTTTAAAGTGAGTTACCCATCTTCACAGTTATCTCATGGACCTTTATAATAAATCTATTTTGGGGCTATTGCTTTTGGATAAAAGCACTTCAAATGTCACTTTGGATTTTGAAATGGTCTGGTTATTTTGTCTAGTAGCATCCAATAGAAGAGCAGGTGAAACCCAAAAATATGTAACTGATAAATTCATAATGCAGTGAAGGAAATTTTAAAATCACCGTAACCTTATCACAAAGCAATGTCTTCCTTTCTTCATGCTCACTTCAAGCCTGCAGTTTCCAGGTTGTCTGATTTTTCTTCAGTGGTAATCACAGCACATCAGTCTGGGTGAGGGTCAGGTATTTTGGTTCTGGACTCAGATGTTCAGGAAGGGACCCATTCTTAGATGTAACTCTGGGAAGCAGCAGTACTGGATATCGGAAATGTATATAAATAACAGAATTTTGCACCCACAGTTATGAATTAATGATGTTCATCTTTAGATATGTCATTTTCCTGCTTGTTTGATGTCATGCTGTTTCATATTTTATAAACTGGGAGGTCCATAGACTGGCCTCAGATGCGCTGTAAAACATTGTGACCTGTGTGTACATTTTTGCAAGAATGTCTGTGCTAGTTACCCGGTCCCTGGGGAAAGATCAGAGCATTTTATCAGTTTCTGAAAGGTGGCCGTGATCCTAATCTCTTAAGCACCATGGCATCCGGAATGAGGCCAGGTCCTCATGGTGGCTTTATAACTACACACACACACACACACACACACACACACACACACACACAAACACACACATGCAGATTTTTGCTCTAATCTGTGTTTCATTTCTCACTTCTACTTCCCTCCTGGCACCTTTGTCTACAGCCCTGTCAAAATTCTCTGGAATCCCTTAAAAGGTTATTATTTTCATAGAAAGCGTCTTTCATGCCTTTTAGCACACTATCATCTATCCTAAAACACACACTTCCCTTTTTGGGATATGTGGCTTGCCTGGGGTTTTATTTTACAGTAGAGCTACTCCAGCACCTGTACAGACAGGTGAATATTTGTGGGAGACAGAAGTGAACTAACTAGTCATGGTCACTTTCCTGTAATTGCTTATACTGAAATACACATTTCATTATCCTACCTATTATTAAATAAAATAAACATAGCTGCCATGCTTGGGATCTGTAATATCTCCCAAATGTCCTTGGGTTAAAGATTTGTTCCCCAGCTTTGCTCTAATTTAGGAGGTAGTAGAAACTTTAAGGGGTGTTGCTTGGTAGGAAGTCTTCTGCTCATATGAGGATGCCCAGGAAGAGGACTGTGGGACCCAGTTTCTCTATCTTTCTTTCTTTTTTGCAATGATGGGGACTGAATCCAGGTCTTCACATATGCTAGCAAAGGCTCTACCAGTGACCTACATCTCCACCCCTAACACATCACTATTTGTCAGTTTCAAAAGGATTCTTTGCCCCATCATCTTATGAGTCCATGTGTGTTATTTTCCAGGATTCAGTACATCCTCAATCTGTTTTCCATTTATTATTTGTTCAGATATATCTCATTGATTAGAGGAATTCAAAGCTCTCGTCATGCTGTCCTTGAGAAGACAATGTTATGTAACCACCACACTTTGGCAAGACTCCATCTTGATGGAATCTATTTGCTCGGAGGGGATACACTTGTGCTTTGGCATTTACAGAACATTCTCTTGTTTTCAAAAAAGAATCTGACGGGAAGAATTGACATCTCTTTTTCATGTACTGTTGATTCCAGAGTTCTCTGGTGAATGGATTTGGGGAAAGGAAAATGTTCAGACGTGAGAGTTCTGCGTGGTGTACAAACTGTATTCTTAGAGGAATGACTGAGATCCCAGAACAAGACACACCCAAGGGTGGAGTGACCACACTGTGTTGTGTTCTGGTGTATGTAAGTATATGAGAGAGAGAGAGAGAGAGAGAGAGAGAGAGAGTGTGTGTGTGTGTGTGTGTGTGTGGTGTGAATACACATGCATGCTGCCTTGGTTACTTTTATCTCCTTGCTGAGACAAAAACCTGATGCCCAAAATTAAGGAAGGAAAGGTTTATTTAGCTTACAGTTTGTGCAGGTTTCAGTCCATAGTTGGCTGGCTCCAAGGCAGAATGGCACATGGCAGAGGGCAAATGTTCATGGCAGGCAGAAGATAGCAAAAGCAACAAGAGCAAAAGGGAGGAGTGGCAGAGTGAGCAAGCCTCTTTCCCCCCCTTATATTGTAAGCAGGTTATCCCCACCCAAAGGGTGTGTAGCACTCACATAATCTCCATTCCCTCCTCTTGCACAGACTCAGGATGAGTACAAAGTAAGCCCTCTGGTTCCCTCCTGAATCACATAGTTAACCTTCTAAACTTCTCACACGGACACAATGAATAACATCCCAGAAGGGTAAGGGCCTGTCCTTTTCAGCCCAGGATGCAGAACTGCTGAGTCACTTAGCCAAACCTCTAGACTCCCCAAGTTGACACAATGTATCAGGCATAACACATGCTCATGATGGGGTTGTGTGGAAGAGACACAAAAGGTCAGAATAATAGTGATTGGATGAAGTCAATGGCTGGTTGTTCTCATTTGTTGATAACAACTAGCCATTTACCTTACACCTAGCTGTGCATGAGATATGCTACACTGATTTTATGGGGCATGAACAGAATTGGTTGTTGGTAGGAGGCAAATTAAAACCTAAAAATTTAACTGAAAAATTACAACTATGAAGATTTGCTTGATGGGCAAATAGCCCCCACTTTCCTGGCCATAGACTCCTCTTTTAACATCCGTCTAAATATCCTTATGACTTAGTGTGTCTGGGCCTTGATAAGCTAGTTAGTCAGATGCTGATATTTGCTGAAGATTCTCATTTGTGGGTGGACAAAGAGTCTAGCTGACTGACATAACAGGTGATGTTAAATGTTCCCACCTGCTGGGCACATATTGAATTTATCCACAGTACATAGCATCTGCTTAAGGAAGCCCCTCCCACATTTCTCTCTCTTCCTAAGAAATGAGAACTAGTAGGTGCATGGTTCCTTTTTTTTTTAGTACAAAATGTGAGACAGGGGCTGGGGATTTAGCTCAGCGGCAAAAGTGCTTGCCTGGCAAGCGCAAGGTCGTGAGTTCGGTTCCCGGTACCAGAGAAAAACCAAAAAAAAAAAAAAAAAAAAAAAAAAAAAAAAAAAAAAACAAAATGTGAGACATTTGGAAGAAAGAAAGAGAGAGAGAGAGAGAAAGAGAAAAAAGAAGAAAGATGGATGGATTGTATGAGGGGCAGTGCGGGGCTGATGAAAGAGGTGAGCTGCTGTGTCTCCACCATCAAGCCCCAGGTCCTTTGGGAGCCTTCTCCTTGGTCTCCATAATTTCCTTTGATGTTAAGGGTTGACGAGCGGACACATCCTGCTTGGGTTTCCTTCTCCTTCCATGGAGACCCATGAGGCTTTGCTTCAGCTCCTGGCTGTTCACGCTGTTGCAGGAGACAAGGAGACAGGCACACACACCAGTCGCTGCTTGAAAATCTGCATGATTTGTTTAACCATTATAACTACCCCTTAGAGGCTGGTATCATTCTTAGCATTTATCATTTGACCCATTTTGGAAATTTATCAGAAAGTTTAATTTACCCAGAGTCACAGATTAAGAGGTAGAAGAAATAACATTGAAATTGTGGAATGTCTTCCTGACAAATCAAAGCCCTCTCCATAATCCTATGAAAGTCTCCTACGCGACCCTATTTATTAAATGTGGTTGGGTTTTAATAATAGATGGTATTTGTGGAGCCCTAGCCATGGATGCTCACTCTATATTCTGCACCTTCTCGAAGATCTCATGGGAGAGGGTTTATAAACGACTCTGCCAAGTTATATTTTACAGATAAGGGAATTACACCACAGAACAGTCAAAAAGCTTTTGCTTAAGGTGACATAGTTAATAAGTGGTAGCGTTAGCATTTGAAGTAGGTAACAGGTCTATCCTTTTAACGGCTGTGCTGTCTAATCTCCTTTTCCTTTGATTTTCATCTCAAATCTTTTCGGGCAGGTCACAAGTTGCATCTCCATTGAAAAATTGAAGCAATTATCTGGAGTTTTCTGCTCTAGATTCTTAATAATTCATGTAGAACCCTCAGTCTGTTCCTGGGGATAACACATGCATCACATGGAAAATGAAGTAGGGGCCCATTCTTTAAAGATATGAGCACCAGAAAGCAAATACTAAATCCTGTCTTCTTACATTCATCTATGTAAGACCGGAAACCAGGGAGCCCCTATTTATAAAACTTGTGTAGAGCTCCCTTGCCTTCGATCTGTTGGCTTTCCTTGGTTGAATAAAATTCCCTGATGGACTTTACTTCTCTTTTGTTACCATTCCTCAAGCCAGGGAGACAGTGACAAATTGCATGTGAGCAGTGATTGCAAGGACCTTCATTTCATGTAATTTAGAGGTAGAGATGGTCTGAATGGCTCTCTGATTTAATTACAAGATGTAAGAGTGTGTGATACCCAGCATACCACTGCCATCCAATGGGGGCTTCAACTCTACAACCTTGTTGGCATCTTCTGAAATCATGTGACAAATCTCAGAGGGAGGTTCTGATGTGACAATGGCAAACACACTTTTGATTAACTGTCCGGGTAAATTACCTGGTAATTTTGGTTGAAACTTGTGTCAATACAACCTGATCTCTCTTTCTGTATGTCTGCCTTTATTTTCCTCTTTTTTAACCTCTTGCATTCCTTTAAGACTATCTGTTTTGTAGCAGGAAAACTGAAAGGACAGAAAACGTCTCTTTGGGGAGGTATATTCTATAATTTCTTTATATGCAGCCACGTAGAGTTTCTGAGTGGGGTGTTGCAAATTTCCCCTCAGTCCTCTGAAGGGTGTGATTGTCAAACCAGAATGGGAACTGTGCCCTGGCCTACCAGGGATATCACCCATGGTACCCACAGATGTAACTTTTGTAGTTTAGTAGCCAAGCATCCAGAAGATTTGATTCAGAATGGAAATTTAGGGTAAATATGTACAATTGTGTTTTGGTCTTCTCCTACCAGCAGACTGCAGAGTTTATGTCTGATGTGGGAAATAAAGAAATATTCTCCATCTTGTTTCATCCTGGAAACCATTACACCTTCTCCTCTCATTCACGTCACTATCCATTCCTCCTAAGCTTGTACCCCACCCAAGGTCTACATCAGGCTGGGGTCCCTGGCCAGATCTTCCTGCCACACTTGGTCATGACCTAGCCATGACATTAGCTCAGCAGAAACTCAATGTGCTTCCTCAGTAGGAGTTTTACAAAGCCAGGAGGCCATACATTTGTGGATAATCTGTGGACTCCATGGACAGTGTTCATGGGTCAAAGTGTCATGGATGCTACCAAGCGACAGATACTGGATTGACATAGAAGAAGGATGCAACAGCAGCACTGTGACATGTCACAAGAGCAGTTCCTTCCTTTGTTCATGTGCAGAACCCCAAGCACACCAGGCTGACTCATTTTGTTTAAGCCAGTTGTCTCCCTTTTGCTACCCACCTGAACTGGGGACGTGACCTTGTCCCCTTCTTTGGGCACAAGGTTCACCGAGGCTGCTATGTACGGGGCATAGTCCTGTGGATGTGACAGCTTATGCTTGCTCCTACCAGGTGGCTCCAGTGAAGTCATCACACATGTACAGGTCTTTTCTGGGCCCTCCTTTCTTCCCTTGGCAATGCTACCTCAGAGGTGTGAGATGCTGAAGCATCCTTTTCAATGCTGGGTCCCCTGTTGATGACGCCATCATCCCCATGTTCACCAAGAGGCAGCTACAGCTCCTGTCCTTTCAGAAGCTGATTCTGAACCCTCGGTTTACCATGTTTACCAGCAGCAACAACCAGCGACATTATTTCCTGTTGATATAGTGACACATGACACAGCCTTGTCATTGTTAGCCCCTTTAAATGTAATCTCATCCACTTCTTTAAATGCAAGGGTGAGGAAGTAGCTTTGTGGTACAGCATACATCTAATGCACACAAGGTCATGGATTTGCTCCCCAGCCTTGCAACAAAAATAGCCCCAATTCATAAAAAATCAAGTCAAGAGATGCACGGGTAGAGCTGGGATTGGAACCTTAACAACTATAACTTTCCTCTGTAGTCTACTTTCTTAAACATTGTGTCGAACAAGGTCAACTGACACATTATTATTGTCGTGTCTAAAGTAAGTGATACATATATTGGAGAGAACTCTACTTTCTTCCCAGTCTGACTCTTGAGACTTCTTTCTTGTAAGGGATCTTTCCAGATATTGCAGGTGGCAGTCAAAATTCCTGCATTTCTCAGACAAAGGAACAAGGTCTTGCATGCTTGGGATGGGGAGGCGGTGGGACTCAGATTCTGAGTTGACAGACAATAGCAAGAATGGAAATAGGTAAAATAACACCTTGTCTCTTTCTATAACTTGTTTAATTACCCTAATTGACATAGAATTGCATTTCTGAAAAAAACAGTTTTATTCACACATGTTTTCCATATCAGTTTCCAGTTCAGCTTTTTCTGCCTCTACGTAAGGCATATTCCATAGTTTAGTGCTTTAGAAATGGCCTTATCCAAACTAATGATATGAAAATAAGGTGTAATATATATTCAATTGTGCACAATAGGGTTGTAATTCCGCCGAGGGATGTATGAGTGCTTTGCTAATGCCAGAAGAAATTCAGCATGGAATTCCAGGCTCCAGTTAGCATGCAGGCGGATCAGATTGATCTGCGTGGGGCAAGGCAAGCTGGCTTTCTTTCAGGATGCTGCTATCCATGGGTCCTCTGGAG
This sequence comes from Chinchilla lanigera, assembly GCF_000276665.1. Classification (NCBI taxonomy): domain Eukaryota; kingdom Metazoa; phylum Chordata; class Mammalia; order Rodentia; family Chinchillidae; genus Chinchilla; species Chinchilla lanigera. Next base: position 2,058,197 of record NW_004955487.1, read on the forward strand.
AGCTAAGCCAGTGGGGAAACTGAGGCCACAGGGGCTGCCTACCTATCTCAGTGCAATAGGATTTCCTGTTCCTTATGCAGCTGGCCCTCATCATTATTCATATCTTGCCTGTAAAGAATGACTCCCAGGACCTCCCGGTTGTAAAGTTTGCTTCACAGAGAGGGACATTTCCAAATCAGAACAACACATTGCTATTTTCAACACGAGTTATTCTCCAAGAGTTCTCATGAGCTATCAGAAATCATAAGTGAGGTAGCCCCACCCCAGCAGAACATCTTGCTCTGATTCTTACTCATTCTTTTTCTGCCACAGTTGGACCCTCCCAACACCCAGTGACTGCTTGATGCCAGCCAACATGCTGAGCACCAGTGCATCTGGGCCTGGGATTGGTGGAGAAGCCTTGATTGGCCTGGGAACAGGGTGTAGGACTAGGGGTGGGGTGGTGAATGAACCCTGTGTGCCCCTTGGAGTCCTTGGGATAAAAGGCCACATGGGAGCCAACCAGGAAGATAGAAGCAATGACCAGGAACCATCATATTTTACATGTCATCATTTACAAAATATCTTCCCCTTCAGGAATTCATGTATTTCTTACTAAATATCATTAGTTTTCCTAACAACATCTTAAATTGCATCATCTATACCATCATTTTTTCATTTGGGGTCCAAAACTCTCTTAAAACTCCAAGTAAACATCAGAGGAAGAGCCCTGCAGTGGATAAGATCCTGGAGCTTGAGACCTGGCTGTATGTCTTCACCCTGGCCAGGTTGTCCATGTGATCTTGGACAAGTGGCTTAACCTTCCTGGTGCAGGAAAGTCATCTTCAGCATTGGCAGCAGTTAATACTTTCCTCACTGTGCTGTTTGCATAATTAAACGGATCACTTCAAAGGCATCGTTGTGTATGTTGGCTTTCACTACATTTCCCTGAACAGGCTGTGGGTTTCATTCAGTTCTGGAAGTCACATCAACCTTCACCCTCTTTACCCTCTGCAAAGTGATGGATCTGGAGGAAGAAATTGGATGTAGGTGATTAGCTAAGTTTCCCCCCTCCCAAGCAGTGATGTGAAATGAAAGGGATGGATTGTGGGGGAGGGTGCCCCCACAACCTCAGCCACCATGTGCCAGGAGAGCACAAGCAAGGTGCTACCTCTTCTCATACTTGTAAGATAAGGCTAAGCACTCAGAGGGCTGCAGTGTCAGGCAAGGAGCTCAGACCTCTACATACAGCCTCTTGTTCACTTCCCTCACACGATGGAGCTCTGTTCTAGGATCACCTGCACTTCCCAAATGAGCAAGGGAGGCTCATCACACCTGGCGGTTAAGTTTCCTTGTCAACTTGATCAGCTTGGGAGCCATCCAAGGGATTAGTAAAGCATACTTCTGGGTGTGTCTAGGCAGGTCATGAAGTCATGATCTTTGCTTCTACATCTGCTCCGAGGCTCCCTCCTCTTGGCACTATTCCCCTGCTCTGCTGTCTGTTCACCATGAACTGAGCAGCTGTGCCCTGCCATGCCCTTCCGCCATGGTGTTCCTGCCTTGGGGCCAGCTGGCCATGGACTGAATCCCTAGAAACTGTGAGCCAAATTAAACCTGTGCTTTAAGTTATAGTTGTCATATACTGTGTCCCAGTGATATAAATATGACTATAGAGAAAGGGACAATTGTATGTGTGTGTGTATGTGTATACATATCACATTTTTGTTATCCAAGTGTCCATTGCCGGGCAACTTAGCTGGTTTCCATACTTGGTTATTGTGAATTTTGCCTTAAGAAACATGGATCTCTCTATAGTATGCTGACTTTAATTCCTTTGAGTATATATCAAGGAGTGGTATACCTGCATCATAGGGTAATTCTACTTTCAGTATTTTGAGGACTCTCCATACTGATTTCCATAGTGGCTTTTCTAATTTACATTCCCATCAATATTGTGGAAGGATTCCTTTGCCATACACTCTTGCCAGGATTTACTATTGTTGTTTTTTTCCTTTTTTCCATATGCTTGATGACAGCTATTTTCACTGGAGCAAGATGGAATCACAGTATAGTTTCAGTTTACGTTTCCCTAATGGCTAAAGATGCTAAACATTTTCCATACATTTATTCACCATTTTTACTTCTTTTGAGAAATGTCTGTTCAATACCTTTGCCTATTTATTGATAAGGGTATTTGTTTTCTTGGTGTTAAATTTTTTGAGTTTTTTAATGTATTCTAGCTATTAATTCCTTATTAGAAGAATAGCTGGTAAAGATTTTTCTCCTGTTCTGTAGGTTGTTTCCCTTGCTGTTCAGAAACTTTTTATTTGATGTGGTTCCATTTATTGATTCTTGCTATTATTTCCTATGCTCTCAGAGTCTCATTCAGGAAGTCTTTGGCTCTGCGTATGACTTTAAGTGTTTCCTCTATGTTTTCTTCTAGCAGCTTCAAAGTTATAGCTCTTACATCTAGGTCTTTGATCCATTTAGAACTGATTTTTCTATAAGGTAAGACATTGAGATTTAGTTTTAATCCACATGTGAATATCCAGATTTCCCAGCAAAAAATTTACTGTGCTGAAGGTTTGTGAGAGTCAAATGAGGTGCTCTGTGGGGACAGTTGTGCTTAATGCTGGACATCATAGGTCCACACTACCCGCCACACACTGGCCTGTGTCCCTTTCCCTCCCCTCCCTTTCATACTCATCAGGCTTTTCTAATTTTTATTGTCTTTCTCTCTGGCTTTTATTTGTATAAATGAGGAGGTGAGACAAAATACCTGATGCTCAAAATTAAGGAAGGAAGGTTTATTTAGCTTACAGTTTGTGGAGGGTTCAGTCCATACCCAGCTGGCTCCAAGGCAGGGGTGTCACATGGCAGAGCGCAACAGTTCAAGGCAGCAGAAGACAGCAAAAGAGCACAAGGGAGGAGGGGAAAGCAAGCCTCTTTTCCTCTCTTATATTGTAAGCAGACTACCCGCCCACACCATCTGCATGTGTTCCTCTTCCACAAACTCAGGATGTTTACAAAGTGAGGACCCAGTGCCCTGCTAAGTTACTTACTTAAGCTTCTAAACGTCACAGTTCTCAAGTTGACACAATATATCAACCATTACAAGGGGTAACAACAGAATAGAAGGCCTACCACTTCTTACAAACATAAAACCAGAAAATCAGTTTGTACATTTGTTAAAAATGTTTGACTTGGGAATATACTACTCGTGTCTAGTCCTTTAACCACTCATTCAACAGATAGTTTATGTTAGCTCTGTGTCTGTCTCCCCATATCTTAATTTATCAGTCAGTATCTTTTGTGGGCAGAGGGCAGTCCTGGGGACTGAAACTTTGCACTGGGGTATATCCCAGCCATCTTGAATTTTTAGATTTTGAAACACTCATTTCCCCAGGCAGGGCTAGAATTTGTGAACCTCCTACCTCACCCTCCCAGAAGGCTAAGATTACAGGCGTGCACCAGTATGCCTGGCTGGGCAATAGCTTTTGAAGTGTCTGTGTGATGACTTTTCCTTTGCAGTGTGTATGCTGAGATGAGGGACATGTTCAAGGTCAAACAGCGACATTTCAAGGTCATGCGGTGAGTGACTGGGTTTTCTGACACTTGCTCCAGCGCTGTCTTCTCCGGCTGTGTTAATGAGTCTCAGTTAGAAATGGCGACGGTGGGGCCAGGAAACCCAGAGAAGCTAAGTGCTCTGTAAAAGCCCGAGTGCCTCCTAAGGAGTTCTCTTTTCATAAAAATGATTTACAACGCGATTTTCATTCTCCAAAGCTGCCAATGACTGAATGGTGTTTGTAAAAATGCTTAACCCCATGGGGATTCCTTCTATACAGAAAAAGGCACCATAAATTGTCTTTTTTGCTTTTGCAAATGGAAAGCCATGAATTATGTCCTGAGGAGGTGTGCCAAATTAAGTGTAGGGAAAAACACACTTTTATTAAAAATGTTGACTAAGGAATGCAATTGACCAAAACAGCTCCCATTCCTCAATCCAGAACTCTCTGTGGACTCACCATGGAGTAACAGGGAGGAGGCTGAGGCTTTGGTCTGCAGGAGGCCATCACGGAGCAGAGGAGACTGGCACACCCACACACACCCACCTACACACACAGGCACGTGCACACACAGGCTGGGATGTCCGGGGAGTGTCTCTGATGGCTACACCCTCTCCATACCACACCATGATCCTTACCCTGCCCATCAGCTTTAATTTATTCTGTTCTGTCCCATTTCTAATTCAAGTTCTAATCTATTCTATTTCTTTCCAACCCACACCATCCCATCTCACCTCATCCCATTCCATCCTACCCTACCCTATTCCTACCCACTTGTCAGAAGAAACTGAAACAGAGAGAGTCAAAACACACCCTCTAGCGTGCCCAGCCGGCACCTGCTGCCATACGGGAAGAAGGTGCCAACTTGGCCAGCAGCCAGAGAGAACATCTGTTTCACCCGAGGGAAAACTCGGGAAGTGGAAGCAGCTGTTTCCAGATGTTCTTACCTCTCCTCGAGCAATCCAGGAGTCTGCTTGGGATAGAAATCACCCCTGATGCTGGGCACTGCCGTCTTCTGACAGGGACAGCTGGTACCAAGAGTGCTGTCCACAAAGCTGCTGTGCAAGGGCCATTCAGGAGCTGATTTTATCCCTCTGTCAGTGGATGAAAGGTCCACCGCTGCGCACAGCAGGGATGGGTCAGAGGTGACTGATCTTTGCTGGTAGAGTTGCTCCCCCTTCAGGAGGTGCAACTGGCTGCATTTCTATCACTGTTTTCTGAAGAGGGAGGGCAGAGGTTTTCTAAGGCCACCGGTAGGGTCAGTATCCAGGCTGTGTGTGAGCCACGCCAGCCCAGCACAGCAGAGCTGAGTGCTGGTGATCCAGTGCTGCAGAGCTGCATGACCTTCACCAAAGGCCTCTAGAGCTCAGGGCTCCATTTCCTGTGTGTAAATGGGGATGGTTATATCCTGCTTGTGGGACTGTAGGGGAAGATTAATGGACTTGAGGCAGACACAGCACCTGATGCTCCATGGATGGTGCTTTGTTTTCTTGGCCTGGTGCCCTCTGTCTTCCCACCCTTCCCTCCCTGCTCCATGCCACTCACTCCAGGAAACTTCCTGGTTCCCCAAGTCCAGTGAGCAATGCTTTCTGAATGACAAGTGATAGAAAAGACAAAAATGGCAAAAGTTTAAGTTTAGAAAGTCAGTTATAAAGCCCAGCATGGCATACAACACTGGGCAACAAAACCTAGAGTTTGTGGGGAAAATGGGGCAAGAGACACATTACTGTAAGTCTGTCAATGACTGAAAAAATAGCATGCGGTGATATACACAAGGGGTGATTCAACAATATGGTGAATTTTTAAATTAAAAAGCCCCTCATTATAGTAAAAGACACATTGCCAAGAATGGTGGAATAAGTGTATTTGAAGGGAAGAGGAGTATTTTGAGAACTTTGAAAGGGATTAATGACAATAGTTTTTTACTGTGATAAATTTTAAGGATTCATAGTAGTATTTATCCACCCTCACACATTATGTGATTAAGGCATGCATCGATGTGGCTCTTAGCGTGGGAAAGGCTTGATGTTTGCTAGAGGAGGTGGATAGTGAAAGTTGCAGCTCATGAGCTGCAGGGAAGTGAGGGGGGCAGGATGGTTTGTATGTGCTTTCCCAAAATTTACATATTGATCACTGGTTCTCAGGGGCTGTATTAGGTAGTAGGGTTTGAGGAGCTGATTATGTCACAAGGACCCTACCCTCATCATGGGGAGTAGTGTCCTTACAGAAAAGTACAGGAGAGCTCATTCCCCTTCTCACCATAGGAGGACATGAGAAGGTGCCATCTATGAAGGACAGGCCCTCCCCAGACACAAACTGTACTGCAGCCTCAACCTTGGGCTTCCTGGCTTCCAGAACTGTAAGCAATATACCTTTGTGATTCAGAAGCTCCTTGATCTCAGGTACTTTGTTACACAGCTATAACTGGGTGAGACAGAAGGTGATCAGAAATGGGAGGGAGTCCTAGCAGCAGGTATGGACAGCTCCCAACACACTGGGTGAGGCTGACATGTGTGTGTGTATGTGTATGTGTGTGTGTATGCGTGTGTGTGTGTGTGTGTGTGTGTGTGTGTATCCACCTATGTCTCCCTAGGCTTTGGTCAGCCTCCTACAGTTCTCTGTGTTCACCTAGTATGTTTTAGGAATCAAATCATACACGTGCAAATCCCAAGTTTTTGTTATTCTCAAATTTCCCCTAATATACCAACCGTGTTGAAAGAAATGTAGGTGTTATAAAACGTGTTTGAGCAGAAGTGGGCATCAACACAATTGGAGCTCTGCTTTTGCCTGGTATAAGAGTGAAACATCTACAGGGTATGTACAGAACAGGAGCATGCACAGAACAGGGCACAGTGGCAGCACCCCACACTCTCTTGTGCATTTAGGGCCTGAGCCTGATGCAGTGTGTCTGCAGAATATTTTACCCAGTTTTAAATTTCCCAGTCCTCCAGAATGGATAAGTACCAGAAAGTGTTCCTGCACAAAGCTCTGGGTTGCTGTCAGTGTCAATACTGCAAAGATGAGTGGAATACAAAGGATTAATGGGGCCAGGAACAGGTTGTTCCTGAGGAGAGGTCTCCATGAGCTGGGCTAACGGGATACAAATCCACTAAAGTCTGATGACTTTCCAAGGGAGTCTCAGCATGATGAGAAGACTTTGGTACAGAGATTTTCATCCACTGTTGTTAACTGTAAACCTCACTCTTCTGCTTCATGTTTACCAAGACAAGTTCACCCCTAACACAATAAATCATTCAATACTGAGCAACCAAACCCAAAGACTGTCATGGATAATATTTTGGCAACACTAAACCCTGCACATTATTCAACTCTACCCTTTGTAGAACTTTACTGGATTCAATGGCACTGCATTAGTCACCTTATTTTATTAAAAGCAATGTGTGTGTGTATGTGTTTGTGTGCGTGTGTGTGTGTTTTGCTGGAGATGGAACCCAGAACATTGCCCCTGCTAGGCAAATACCCAACCACTGAGTACATGCAGAAGTCTCTTCTGATTTTCTTTCTTGCTAGATAAGGACAAAATGTCACATCAATTATTAAAATAGTTTTTCCCTCTTGCTTTAATGAAACCGGCTGAAACAACATGGGGAAAATTATGCGGCATGTACAAAATTGTGGAAGATGAATTAAAATATTACTAGCAGGGCATGATCATGCATGCCTGTAATACCAGAAACCTGGGAGTCTGAGTCAGGAGGATTGCAAGTAAGAGCCCAGCTTGGAAAACAGTAATTTACTGAGACCCTGTCTCAAAATAAAAGAGATGAGGATGTAGCTCAGAGGGAAGACCTTGGGTTCAATCCTCAGCATTACAAAAATAAAATTGAATACTGAAAAGGGCAACATATGAATAAACTGCTCTCTCTGGGTGGAGGACAGTCGGTCAGATGGGTCAGATCACAAATGTTTGTGATGTGTCCAGACTTCTGGCACTTGCTAAGTTCAGTTTTAATCATGAAACAGAGGAAGAACAGTGTCTTTGTGATCTGTTAGGAAAGATGGGCCTGAGTGGCTGTGTTCTACATAGCAAATAATTCATTTCACAGAACAATATTTTAGGAGGAAAATGCTGGAAGGGGAACTAGTGTCACTTTGTCTACTGAGCAACACCAGCACTGATGACACAGACCCTGGATGGAGCACTCTTGCACAGCACCATTCCCAGCATGGTGTCATTTGCCATGGAACCATACTTTATGGACATGGGAAATAAATATGAACATCTTTCATGGCACACAGATGTTTGCTGTTTATTGCACTGGACAGCACTTAGAAGAGTTGTCAAACAGAGAAAGGAGCTCATATGCAATGGTTCATACCTATGAACAGATGGTACCAGTCACGGTTTAAACATTGATAAAATATGTTGGCACAGAAATAATGACCTGAAGTTTATCAGTGTTGTAAGGGTTTCTATCTCTATGTCACCCAAGGCCTCATGTACTCTTAGGAGAGGCTCTTTGGAAGGTGATTGGAGGATAGGGGTTTGTTAGGAGGTGGGGCCTGATTGGAAGGGGCGGTCCTAGGGAATGTGGCCCCGGAAGGATTTATTTCCTGCTTCAGCTCCTCCGTTCTTGCACTGCTTCCTGTGCTCCACGCTCTGAGCAGCTTTGGTCCTCCCGGCCCTTGTGCCATGCTGCCCTGACTTGGAGCAGACCATGGATGGAAACCTGAGCCAAAATAAACCTCTCCTTTAATTTGTGGTTGTCAGGTATTGTGTCTCAGCCATGAAAAAAACGTGTGTGTGTGTCTGTGTGTGTGTGTTCTGCTGGAGATGGAACCTATAATCTTGCCCATGATAGACCAAGACCACACCACAGCGTACATGCAGAAGTCTCTTCTGATTTTTCCTTCTTGCTAGATAAGGATAAAATGTCACATCAAGGGGCTGGGGATTTAACTCAGTGGCACAGCGCCTGCCTGGAAAGCGTAACATCATGAGTTCAATTCCTGGTACTGGAAAAAAAAAGTCACATCAATTAATAAAATAAATTTTCCTCTTGTGTTAATGCAACTGGCTGAAACAAGGTGAGGAAAATTTAAACATTTCACTTTTAAAATATTGAATGAGAAAGTAACTGCTTACTGAGAGAAATTCACTTTACAGAGAAAGGAAGCAATGTGCTGTTAGAATTTGATACTGGGGAGTTTTGTGATATGAGGTGATTTCATCCCCAAAATATACATCAGTAACAACAACAAAACCTCCGATCTGTATATTACAAAAATGTACAAAATCTATTCAAAGTTATAACATTTTCATTCAAAATGTGTTAAACTAATTACAGTGCTTTGAATACCCTTGAAAACACTTCAAAAATACCATAATTTTTAATTTTCCTGAAGAAATAACTGACTGATTTTGACGAAAAAGAAATTTGGTAACTGAAGTTTAGTGAATGCCAGAAAACCAAACGATCACATTATATAACTGCTGCATGGGATTGAAAAATGATCCTAAAAGTTCAAAAGTGCAACTAATAATTTTCTTCTATTGGGATTTGTGTAATTTTGTGAAGTATATTTGTCTGATTAAAGAAAAAAATCTTTAATCAGATTTCTTCCAATAAAATTTAAAAAAATGTTCTTTATAAAAATTCCAATTTTGTCTCAATTTATAGGTAAAATTTAATTTAAAACTTTTTTCCATGTAGCATAATTACTATCTTCAGCTGACCGTATATATAATTCCTGAATACACACTCATGTATATTTTTCTGTGTTCTCAGATTGTTCTTCTAAAGAGACACAGAATCAGACAAAGAAAATAAAAAGGGCAGCTCTGTCCTAAACCACACATAATCGATGGCTACAACCCCTTGCAATCAGAGACCAGAGGGTGCCCTGGGACAGCACACAAGTGAGCAGTGGGAAACTCTAGACCAGTGATGGCGAGCCTTTTAGTGCCACATTCCCGTGCTGCAACCCAAGACTCACTTATTTACTGCAAAGTGTCAGCACTACGATTAAACCCAAGTACTGAAATTTTAGCTTAGAAAACAGAACTTGTACCTTAACATCCTTTCTCTTAACAGAAAAACAACACACGTGCCAAAGTGTTCACCACTATCGTCCTGGACTCTTCAGGGTGCTTACCACGGGTGAACCGACTGTGAAATACATATAAACACCTCTAAAATGATGTTGAGGCCAGATGTACATGTAAGAAATCACTTCTGTGCAAATTTAAGGAGAAAATAGTATTGATGCCACCTCAAGTTCTGACCTCCAGAATTTGCAAAGACTTTTAATTTTTACTCTCTTATTCTCAATACATTTTGAAAACAAAAGAACTGTTTCAGCTTCTGATGTGGTTTAGTTCTAGAATGTTCCTCCAGCGTCTCAAGTGTTGAGCCAGGGTGCTTTGGAAGGTGATCAGCTCACGGGGGTGCTGTGCTCATCAGAGGATTCACGCGCTCAAGAGTTAGAGATGAATGTGCTGTTCATTTCAGACACAGTCACAGCCCGGAAGTGTCCATCCCCCTCTTTGGCTAGTCTCTTCTCTCTGCTTCCTGTGTGCCATGCCATTAGCAGTTCTCCTCTGCCAGACCTTCCCACCATGTGCTTCCTGCCATGGAACCAGCCGACTGTACACTGAAGTCTCTAAAGACCGTGAACAGAGATAAACTCCTCCTGTAAGCTGTGGCTGTTGGATGTTGTACTCCAACAATGAGAGAGTGACCAAGACACTATCTTTAAAGACAAACAATCCATAGGTAAATATCTTTGAAGCAATAGTAATCCTCTCACCTGCACCCCTATGTTATTCCCCCTTCTGAGGAAGTACGACTAACAGTTTGCCTACAGCCTCTAGCTCCTGAGCTGGGGACTTCTATTTCCATTGTCCAGAAAGTAGTGCCATCCTTGGGGTGTTTTGGGTGTGGGCCATATTTGTCCCTGCACTGATTGATCCTGTGCTTTTTCTGGTTTTCATGGTCCACAATCAGACTGAGGTTCCGAGAGTGGATCACACACCACTCTGGGATGCAAAGGGGTAGTGCTAACTAGGTTGAAAGCAAGAGAACTGACATTCATCCCATTTATCTCGTTTGTCCTGTCTCATCTTGTCCCGTCCAGTCCCACCCCTGAAAATCCCTATTTCACAGAATCACAGGAGGATCCAGCGAGGTAAAGCACGTGCATTACTCAGCAGTATGCCTGGTGAATAAGAAGGACCCTATACCAAGTGGCTGCCTGTAGTGGATTGATAACTGGTGGTCAACTTATAACCCCCAGATGAACTGAGTAAGTGTGTTGCTGGGTGTGGGAGGCCCACCTGAGGACTGTTGCCAACAGCATAAAGGCACAACTGGAGAAGGAGAGGGAGGCTGTTGGGAGCTGAGAGAGGCTGTGGGGAGCTGGCTTTCCTGATGAACTTGGCTGTTTTCATCCTCGGAGGAGCTCGGAACCTTGCTGGCACTGAGAATGGCTTTGGTTCATTTTGGAGAGCTCTGGCCCTCACTTTGAGCATCACTTCCTGGTTCTGGAGGGGAGGATGGTGCACTGCCAGCCCCCTGGAAAAGCTTGCTGCATTGGCTTCCCTGATGGGAACTTGGCCATCCTGATCATCGGAGGAGCTCGGGACCTCACTGTTGCCGACGATGGCTGTGGTACCTTTTGGGGGAGCTCTGGTTCTTCTGAGCATCACTTTCTGGCTCCAGTGCAGGTCCCTCAGCCTGCTAGCACAGGTCCTTCATCCCACTGGCACAGATTTGATTCCACCATTGACCTTTGGTCCTTCCCGGCAGATCTGTGAAACAGGCCTGCATGAGATGTTGTCACGGGCTCTGGGCCTCCAGTTGGATTCATGGAAGGCATTGTTATGAGCTCTGGGTATTCAGCTCAACTCGTGTAGGACATTGTTGTGGGATCCAGGCCCTCAGCTGGATTCCTTGGTCGTAGTGTGTGGACAGATTTCCCTCACTCTTTTGTATACTGTTCTTTAGGTGACTATTTTAAATAATCATATGAAGTATGTGTCCTGTATTATATTGTCCCCTTGCAAAATAAGCCCCAAACCAACACACTGCCACTGGACGATTTATATTTAGACAGGATGGTCTACATCAAGGTGGTATGAGGAGGCACTCAACACTTGGCAGTCAGTCTACAATTTTCTTTATTTAAAAAAATTCAAAAAAACTTTATTAGTCCAGGGTGAAGTACTTAATGAGCACATTCATCCTGGGAAGTTGGCCTATGTACACAAAAACACATCTTAATTCTTTTATCTCCCCCACCGCCTCCATCTCTTTATCTCCTTCCCACTTGCAAAAGGTCCATCTCCCTCTGTCTTATCTACCTTCTATTTTGCTCTTTACTCTCTGTATAACTCAGATTTCTCATAGAAAGGAAACCAGGCAATATGTATGCTTGCATGTCTGATTTATCCCACTTAACATTATGGTCTCAAGGTGGTCTATGTTTCTTAATCCTTAGTGTATCACAGCGCTGTGATAATCCACAGGGCTGGGACTAGGATCCTGTCTCTTTCTGTTAAAATGCTGGTGGGTAGTGGACCCTCAGTACTTCTGGGTGGATGGAATGGCTGAACAACCGAATGACTTTAATTCAATTGGTTAATTCTCTAAGCAGAGATATATAAGATCCATACCTTATAAAATTTCTCACAACTGATGAATTTTAGCCAAAAACATGGTGATTTTTTATGGATTCACCTAATAACTTATGGTACTCACTAAATAACTTTTTCTGAGATTTTTTTTAAAAGGGTGCAGTCATTTGTTGAAGATTTCTAGAAGACATAGCATCTTTTCATTTTATGTACAACAACAAAAAAATCCATTCACAAAGTTGTGTGACTGCTCCGGGTGACACAGTGCCGAGGCCTTGTAAGGTTAGATTCTGGGTTCAAAGACGCTGCCTTACTATTCAGGCATTTCTAGTTTGGAAACCAAAGAATTCAAGCTTTTTAAAGCTTGAACTATGTGGCCTGGGAGATAAGGGGGTGAGAAGGTAGGAAGATAACCGCGCAGAGTGAACTGCGCAATCGCGAGGCACATCTGTGGTGAAGGGAAGAGGTTCTCCGCAGGAGGGGTCGGAGTTATGCTTTGGGATCCGCGCGAGGACAAAGGGTCACATCAGGGAGACACACACAGCAGGAGTCCTGGCATCACATGGGCCGCCTGGGCAAGACTTCCAGAGGAGGCTTAGTCACAAGGTATCTGCACTTAATACACCAGGTCAGCCTTTGCACAGGTGACCCATCTTACAGACGGACAGAAACACCCAAAGCCATCAGCCAGATATGATGGACTTAAAAGCAAGATTTTTACCTGTTCTCTCTGCTTCCAACTCGGTTGGTAATTCTGCTATTTTTTTGTTGTTGTTGTTGTTTTGTTTTTTTTCTTTTGGGGGTAAGGGAGGCATAAGTACTTAAATAGAAATTCAAGTGTTTAGATATTTGCATTCGGTTGTAGCATATAGACTCAAACTAATGAAGCTATTAAATAAATGCATTTAATTTTGGTTTTCCTGGAGAATATAATCAAGCATATAGCTATAGTGTGGGGCTTGGGGGAGGGGAGTGCAAAAGTACTAAAGGATTCCTGAGTCTTTGTGCATTATCGTGTACAGGCATGCTCCGACTTTCCCATCAAGGTGCCTTACAATAAGCTGCAGGCCTCCTTCATGTGGATAACTATTTAAAGACTCGATATTCAGGGCAAGGAGTTCCTACCAGCTCATTTTCTCTCTGTCATCTCCCTGGTGGGCGAGGTGGTGCGGGAAGGGAGGGGCTGTCATTGCGAGGGGTGACCGCTGGGTGGCACTGTTGCTCCACGAGCGCCTCCCCCAGCTTCTCCCCTAAGGCTCAGGCCAAGCGGCGCTGCAAGGAAATTCCCAAAGTGTGCAAGGTGCTGATGAGTTCCTTGCAAGAGCTACCGCCTCTGTGCCGTTCTCCTTTTGCACACCTGCCCAAGCCTGAGGGCGATGTCAGCCTGGGGACTCTGGTTGAGCACCCGGGCTTTGGATGACCCCAGACCGTCCTGTCCAGACTGACAGCCTGGAAGCGCGGAGACCTCAGTGTCCCTCAGGCCGGCGTCCTGACGACACCACTTAGAAGGTTAAAAATAAATGGAAGCACATGTCACCTCCAAGCGAGCACGAAATGGACATCCGCACTATTCGATGCATTAATGGGAAAGAGCTGCTGGCTGATAGGTTGGACTCTGAGAGAGAGAGAGGATTTCCATGCTTGCAAACCACTAGCATTTCCCAAGGAATAATTCCTTTTTACTATTTACATAAAAAAGCACTTTCCCGTCTCATCTGGACACTTTAATCATCCTCAGCTTTGATTCTGGTGGTAGGTAGCGCTGCCAGCTTTCTGCTGGGGGGTGGGGTAGGGTCAGGGCAGTTACAGGGCTGGGGAGGCTGAGGCAGCGGGACCCCCATTTCCCAGCCCTCAGGGCAGCGGTATCAGCTGGGTTTGCCGGCCATGACCATCTGGGAGAAGAGGCCCCCTACCCAGGGCGGCCTCCATCTGCAGAGGAGGTGCCCAGGACTCCTCCATTCAGACTGGTCTTTTGTCTCAGAGGCCTTCCCTGCAGCCCGGCCCCGCCCCCAACTGCAGCCACGCGCTCACATCCTGTCATCAGTCACTTCCTGGCTAATGGGGACTGAGGCCCAATCATTCTCCTTCTTCATGCCTTGTCAGGAGGCCTGAGCACCGGGAGAGGGAGAGCGGGAGAGAGAGAGAGAGGCAGCTTGGGAGGAGGGCAATGTGGGCAGATGTCCTCATGAAAAATTTAGAAGGAAGAATAATCAGAGGCCTATAGTCTCCGCCCCGGGCCCGAGACCCCCTGGGTTGTTGCCTGGGCCAATTGGAGAACAGGGGAGGACCCCCACCCCCACAACCCTGTCTCCGCGGGTCCCCAGGCAATCTGGCTGTGCCAGGCTAGTGCACGGCCCAGGATGCACTTGGTAGTCCCCCGGGGACCACCTTGGAAATGCAGTTCAGGCAAAATGGATGAAGTCTCAGTTAATCTGAGGCTCACAGCCTAGAGAGGTCACAGCTGTGAGGGGCGGCCGGGCTCCCAAGAGCCAGGGCTACAGGAGTTGGAGAGAGAGCCTGCCCAGTGGAAAGGAAGCAGCCACCTTCCCCTGCTGGGCACTGCTCAGAGCAGAGGAGCACAGCGTGCTGCATCCCCAGCATCCCTGCCCCTCACCGCTGGGCCTGCAGCTGAGCTTTGGGCTGTGGTGGTTTGCCCACAACTACACCTCCTCTCCCCGCAGCCCAAGCCCACATCCCTGATGTTCGCTCTTCTGAGGAAGGAAGAGGGAGAGAGCTGCTGCTCCTAATTGAAACAGGCAGTCAGATCTCCTAATGCAAATTTCCTTTTTTAATTGGCGCTCTGAGTCATGTCTGCCTGTTCCTCCGCTTCCGGCTGCAGGAGGGTTCTTCTAGGTAAGCAAACTTCCACAGGTGGGTGGCCAGGACCCGCTCAGCTAAGAGGTGGCCCGCGCCTGCCATCCCCTCTGTGCAGAACCTCAAGAGTTGCAAATGCACGTTCGTCCTGAGAGGCTTTCCAAGTGGAATCTTGGACCCAGGACCCTCCCATGGCCACGCATGGCCCATTGTCTGTGCTCCTGCTACATTACCATGTGGCTGCAAGCTTAGATGCACAAAAAAATTGAGTTTTAGGAGCTACACACCAGCAAGGGCTTTGGAGGGAGCAGTTCTGAGTTTGGGCCCCCAAGTTCCTGAGTTTGGAGAGAGATTCTATCATAACTGTCATTTGCAGATGGAGAACAAAGCAGGGATGGGGAAGGACTGTCTATGAGGTGGAGGACAGGGGAACCCAGCTTTTCAGCCCTCTGTTCCCCCTTTCTTTTAATGGTAAGAGTAAATGGACTGAGGGTGCAACTTGGCTGCAGAAGGCTTGCCCGCACGGCTACTGCCCTGGGTGCCGCAAGTTCCATCACGTTCTGCACTTGTCTCCCCTGCAGACTTGGGAAGGATAGGGTGTTTGTATCAGTTTCTCTGTTACCTTGTTATCGCTCTTTAAAGGAGAGGGAAATTCAGGTTTGGCAAATAGATAGCAAAAGCCACCCCTGTGGCTCTTGGAACCCCATCCCCTCTTTGTTTGTTTGTTTTTTGTGTTTTTTTTCTGGTACCAGGAATCGAACTCACGACCTTGCGCTTGCCAGGCAGGTGCTGTGCAGCTAAGCTAAATCCCCAGCCTTCCCATCCCCTCTTTGTTGGGTATGGGTGGGGCATCCTTGAATGTAAAAGTGGCTTATTTCCACATCAGAAAGAATGGCTAATGTGAGTGATTCCAGCCAGATCGAAACTGCTATTGTTTTCAGTAGAAGAGTGTTTGTTGACAGAACACAAAGCACTTTTCTCCCAGGTTACATGGAAAGTGGAGGGGGTCTTGTTCTCTGGAGCCGGGGCTGAGGTGGATTCACAGTGTACACAGTGACCAGGGTGGGCATGGACCCCTCACTGTGCCTGGAGGCTTTGCACCTCTCCCGTATGGACACACGCTGTCCCCAGCCCGTGGAAGCCCAGACACCGAGTCCACCTCTCTCTTTAGGGCTTGGCTTGGGCCGGCTGACCCGACACAGGCTCCTCCAGTGCTCTCTGTTCTGAGCCGGCAGCAGCCTGAGGCCCGGTCCCTGTGTGCAGCCCCAGTCTGGCTTCCAGCGGTAGTCTGGTCCAAGGTGCCTGCAGGCAGGCAGAGGTGGTGTCTGAGACCCATCCATCTCCGCTGCCCCAGCAGAAAGGTCAGTGGTTGCTTATCTGTCCTAGATGAATGCAAAGGTCCCAGGGCTGGAGCCCAAGATGGCTGCTTGGACCTTTTACAGACAGAACACACAGCCCACCATGCAGCAGAACACGCACACTCCACGCCACACACGGCCACCACATAGGCACACACCTTCTCAACACCTGAGTGAACATGTAGGTGATATGCATATCTCAGGCCAAACACAGACACCACACATACGAGCATGCATGTACCCACAATACACACCACATACATGCCGACACACAGCATACATGGGAACCCATGCATGCACATGCAGGCACCATATGCACCAACCTACACATATCTTCTCAAAACACATACACATACCACGCCTGCAGCGCATACACACACACGTGCATGCACACCCATAAACACGTGCCACCCCCTTCTTTCTGCGATGAGTCTTTTGATAAGTAAAATGCTTTTTGCACATGTTCCGCCTCCTCTTGGTCACAGGGTATTTTATGTGGTCCTCAGTCTGAGCAGGTTGCCCCTCCTTGGGTCATTTGAGAGAGCTGAGAAGGCTGGATATTTTGGGGTCCCACCTGGGAGGTGCCATCAAGCTGGGGGGGATCACTGATGCCACTCAAGGCCCACCCTGCCCAAAGTGCTTGCACACCAGTGATTTTCTGCCTCAGAAGTCAGCAGTACAGGAATCCGCAGCCTTGAGAGCTTTTCCTGTTGAGGAGGAGAACCTAGAGCAAGGGGTATAGCAGGAGTCCCAAGTCACCCACCACTGACTCTCAACTTAGACTTTTAAGTGCAAAACCCAGGGCCTTTTGGCTTCCAAAATCTGTTGAAGGCGGTGGTTTCCTTCCAAAGGAGACAAATAGTTTCAACATAGAGTTTCCAAGTGACTTGTCTTGCAAAGCGTATCAACCCACATTGCTGAGTTGTATTTGTGCAAGGTGGTTTTTGGAGCAGGTTAGAACATGTGTTCAATGGTGATAAGAACAGAGCTGAGCTCTGACTCCCCTGTGTATGTAAAGTACAGAATCACCAGGTATTGACATGGTCATCAACCCCAATTCCGCAGTGGATTCATTTCCATAACAGTGCTGGCCCAAGGTGTTTGAGAGTTTCACTCTTGTATGAGCTCCCAGAGCAAATAAAAATAAATACGTACATTTGTGGGTCTAGAAGGATTCTTGTCTCACCCACCGGTATACTTGTGCACATTTTAACCCATGCTTATATGAGCCAACAAGAATGCTGGAGTCCTTCCCTCACTTTATAGTGCATTTCATGCAGTTGCAGTGTGAATAATGGTTTACCATTTGCACAGCGAATGTGAGATCATTAGCAAAATGTCTAGCAGGCCTCTAGTGGAGTGTCTTAAATTTTATTAAACAATTCCAATGGAAAATAATCTAAAGCGTTTCCTCTACACAGGTTTTTTTGAGGCCAAGTCTTCTAGGTCCCTCCTGGCTTTACCCAGGACTCCCAGGGGGGCTGCAGTCAGAGCCCTTGAGCTCTTGAAATTTACCTGACAGCAAACGTGACTGGAATTGTCCTTGATGGGATAAGCATTTGTTGACAAGGTCCTGCATTCTCCAGTGATCTAAAGTAGACCTCCCGTGTTTCCACGGCCTGGAAGGAAATCCCTCTGCCACGCCTGCCAACAGTCCCTTTCTGTGTACCTCGCCCACTCTGTGGTGCTGCAGGCTTGGTCACTTCCTGCTAAGGTAGTTGAGGCAGGAACTAGCAAGGGTTATGGGAGGGGTGGTCTTGGGAAGGTCGCATGCAGATTCTGGAAGGGTTTCCTTCCCCTCCCCTCCCCTCTCCTCCCTTCCCTTCCCTTCCCTTCTGTCCCCTTCCCTCTCCCCCTCCTTTTTTTTTTTTCCTTGCTACTACGGTTAAACCCAGGGGCAGTTGCATGCTAGTCAAGTGCTCATCCACTAAGCTACATCCTTAACCCTTTTTATTTTGAGACAGAATTTCACTAATTTGTCCAGGGAACCCTCAAACTTGTGGTACTCCTGCCTCAGCCTCTCCAGTTACTGGGGTTACAAGTATGCACCCCCATACTCAGCTGAGACTCCTTATTCTGTCTTCACAAGCTAGACATGGTGAGAATAGAGACCCGTTTGTGGTCATCCTCATCTTCTCTAGCTGAGAGGATAACTGTTGATATTATGAGAAATAATGCCAGCCCGGTGACAGACTCAGAGCGAAGAGGTGCAGGGAGAGAACCCAGGTTGTGACACTTAAGCCACAACCATGACTGCACCAATGTTGAAACCTCTTTTCTCTCTCTTTCCTTCTTTCTCTACCTCCCTTCCTCCCTCCCCCCCCCCTCTCGCTCAGCTGAGTGAATAAGTGCCTGCTTTTGTACAGTGCTTTGCATGGTGTCAGGCACCTGCTGGCAGAAGAATTCAGAGCTATACACTACCTTACAACATCACTCCTCTGTGTTCATATCACATTTGTGACAGTCTATCAAGTGATTAATTCCAAGTACATAATAAAAATTTATTGACTGATAACACTTTTCCCTCAAGTCTTTCTCTCCCTTTTTTCATGAGCACACTCAGAATCAGAACACTGTCCCCTAATATCAGCTGAGCTCATTCAATGTGTTCTTTTATAAAACAGGGTTTATGAAGATACCTAGCCCAACAGAGTCTGTTAAATCTTTAAATTGTACATTGCACAAAAGCATGTGGTAAAATGCTAGGGAGAAATGAGGGTGTTCCTGGTGCTAGTCTGAGATGTCTGTTTACCACCTGAGATGTGACATGGTCCAGACTCTGCACCACCCACCTGTGGGACCCTACACAAGGGGAGGGAAGGCGGGTCTCCAACTTGATCCTAGGTCAGAACTCTAAACTCTGTCTCTTGGTCCCCTTACCACTTACAGGAGATGGGGGAGGGGAAGGGGAGTGGAAAAAGAACTAAAGTATGTTATGTACCCGTTCCAGCTCCCCATGAAGAAAATGTTCATTGTGTATTGCAAACATGGGCCAAAAAAACCAAACAACAAACAAACAAACACACACACAGAAAACAAACTCCAGAATGGAAGCAAAGTAAACTGGACAAGACAGTAGAGGAGCATTTTCTTTTCTTTTCTTTAAAAGACAATGTTTTGTGGCCAAATATAGCTCAGCAGCACAGCGCCTGCCTGGCAAGTGCAAGGTCCTGAGTCTTATTCCCGCATACCAAAAATAAATAAATAAATAAATAAACAATATTTTAAGGCCAAAAGATTGGGTGCTCACTCCTGGGAGTGTTGTGCTAAGGTTGGAATTGAGTGTTTTCACTCCTGAGCATGTAACGTACATGCTTTTTTGTTTTTGCTTTTGTTCACTTTTTATTTTTATGAGTCCATGTTTGTGGTACCTAACGATCACATGCTAGATCTTTCCTCCTTAGAAGTTGATTACCTCAGGGATGGAAAGCTGCCAACACGGTTTCTGGGTGACATCAGCCACGGGGAGTCTGCGTTGGCCAGTGATCGCGATAATAACCAGAAGGAGGCTGAGGGAGGAAAGAAGAGTCGTCTCCAGAGACCGGAAGATGTGCAGAGAAAACCGGAAACGGGGCTGAAAGGAAGAAGAACTGTGGAAGAAAACCGGAAACGAGGATGAAAGGAAGAAAAAGTGTGAGTGGAATTGTGGCAATGGAGACGGGAAGGTGACTATGGGGAAGGTACGGTGACAGGTCCTAGGGCTGGGGGGGAGACTGGAGGTGATGAAAAGGTAAGTAAGGAAATGGGACCTCGGGTTTGTGTGGCGGCCCACTCAGGAGCTCTGAGTGATGTGTTCTCTGCTCTGAGCCGGGTTATATGAAGGACAAGAATGGCTGGGGAGGGGCTGAGGCAGCCAGAGAAGGTCCAGCAGCAGGGACTCCTTTTCTGCCAAACCATCCTGGCCCAGCCCTCCTGTGACCCTGGCTAATCCAGTACATGAGTTTAATGGCTTTGGCTTAGGAATTGCTTATGATCATATGGGATTCTAGTACCTTAACATTTCTTTAAAGAGGTTCAAAGCTCCCTGCCAACCTCCTTCCACCGCATTGGGTGGTAATAAAATTTCAGCCTGACTACAACGTAGAGATGAGGTTTGATAGAAGAACCCTAGATAATTCCTCAGCTTGTGGATTGGGCAACAACTGCGGTGATTTTTCTGGGTAAATGTCACCTCTGGCTCCTAGAACTGAATTTCCACTTGGTAAACGAAAAATTGGATTTTAAAAAAGCTCCTGTACTTCTCTGAGCATGGGTGTGAAATTTAAAATTTCAACATTAGGAAGCTGAAGGACAGCATTTCAAACTTCGTGGAGGTTCTTTTCTCTTCTGACTGGTTTTAGGAGTGTATATCCCATCATGAGAAGGAAACAGCAGGCCCTCTCAGCAGCAGTGATTTCTCTGTATACTTTATTTTTTTCTTGAGACTGTTTGTTTAGATTGGAGGTGTTTCTAATAAGTCATGTTTGATACCAATATTTGGAAGAACTCAACTGGCTTATCTTCCTTTTTACAGTTTAATGTATGCATTCCCTTTTGCATTGCATAAATCAATTTATGCCTTTTCCTGGAGTAATCAATAGGATAAAATCTATAAAGCAGAAAAGAATTTAATTTACAAAGTCTTTTTGCAGCCACTGTCAGCAGACGACTTTTCTTATGTAAAGAGAAAGTTCCCAGAAATAGGTTTAATTAATTTCAGACAGTAAATGTATGTATTTTTTTTAAAAAAAATTTACCCACACAAGCCAAGAACAGTGCTGCATTGGGTTGTTTATGAGATCATAAATCTAATTACTGCTCCTTAAGTTATAAAAGTGTGCGTACACATGTTAGCACACAGAGGGATTGCCTGAAACTATGATGACAAGAAACACCTTTGGTGAGAAAAGAAGTCAGTATCTCTCAAAATTTCAAAAGAAAAAAAAAGTGCACAAATGGCCCGTAATTCAAGGTGAAAGCCCTCTGTTAAATGAAGATTTTTCCATCTTTTATTGCAGTTGTAGTTCTTTGCTCTTTTTATTTTTGTAAACTTTTCCCATCATGAGCTAATGTGTGGATGTATTTATAGTCCCGTTTCATGAAGCTGTCCTCATCTGTACCATTCTGTGGCAGATTTATCCAATCCTAGATTCCTGGTGTCACTGTTGTATTATTTATATTTCTATAAATTAGAGCCATTATTATCAAAGACGGCCCCAGAAAATAGGATGTGGTGGTGGGAAATAGCATTTAATATTTTCTTGCCCCTGATGAATTCTCTAGGGATTACATCATGATGTGGACTAAGAAATCATTGTCTTTGTTGGGAAAAGAGGAGGTCTGGAGTAGTAGTAATAATAATAATAATAAGTCACTAATGAAAGAGAAAAATTTCAGGACTATTTGTAGGCACTGGTTTTTAATCTTCTTAATGATAGCCCTGACGATAAATAGATGAGGGAGATAATATGAGGCTGATAACACCAAGAGATCAGGCGGTTCTCCCTCCCCTTGAATGAGATTAGCCTCTGGGATAGATTCACATCATGCCTTTTAAATCTCCCTTTTATCTCAGTGTTGGACAATGATGTCTCCACCAGGCAATTTTTAAGCAAAGGCTTTATGACAGATGGGGTCCATGAGAGCCTTTATCAGCCCAACAGCTATAAAACAATTAAGCTTAATTAGTGACCAGCATAATGCAGTTTACTTGTGACTCCAGGATACTGCAAATTAATAATCAGATTTTGAGGGTAAGTATGGAAAAGAAGAAGGGAAATTAGTTGTCTCAAACTGTTTATAAAATCTCTTTGTTAATGCAATCTGGATGTAAAAGCTGGATAGTTGAGGACTACACCCTAACCTGCTCTCCTACTATGGTGCAATCTTGGTTGGCTCCTAAATTGTAGTGAGCCTCAACTTTTCTACCTAGGAAATAGGGATGTGCATGTCACAGAATGCAAGGGCCTCAAGCTCCTTAGATGAAATGGGTAGGGGTTAAATTAAGATGGCCAATGTATATAAATATTCCAGTCACCTATCTAGCACATAACACACAGTGAACATTTTAAAAGTTAGACTGGTCAGTAGTGAAACACAGCAACCGGCCAGCAGCAGATGTGTAGCATGTTTTCTGTCTGTCTGAAGCACACCAGATCGTAAGACAGGAATCACTTTCTGAACTATATTTTTCTCCCACTGAGATTGAGCTCTCTGCACAATGGTTTGTACACAGTCAGTTACACTCTCTGGTATAAATGTTGAAAATATCTCAACTCCATTCATAAGGGCGGAATCTCAGTTTAGTGTTTCTTACAGGGCACCATAATGTTAGGTGAGTTGTGGACATAATCAGAGGTCCAATCGCTTTGAGCAGAAAAAACAAATAGTGCTTTGGAAGGGAAGGGAGGTGGCAAGGTAAAGGGGAGAAAACACTTGGCATTTTGGGGTCAGGCACGGCTGCAACCTAAACCAGGTTCTGCCTTCTGGGTCTTAACCACTCTGGTGCTGGGACTCATCTTTTTCAAACTTTGGTTTCCTTACATGTGGAATGGATACCGCCAGGGCTGTCCTCAGGATTGAGTAAGATCACATCTGGCTTGGGGCTTCAGGCCTAGGAAGGGGGTCTGCTTTTTTGGGAGTCCCTTAATGCAGCACTTCAGGGTGGTGCCCCAAGCCAGCCAAGATCAGCAGTACCCCATGGTGGAAATGATCAGGCGGGAAGGGCACCTAGTGCCACCAGCATTGATCCCATGTGTATCTGTCCTTATGCCATTCAAGATGTGACACCAGGCTTTGTCAACTCTGGTGAATTCAGAGTGAAGTGAGGGGAGAAAAAAGTTGTTTAGACTTCACAAGGGGATTCAGAGAGTAACTGGCCTTTATGATGAAATTCTCTTATTATAGACACCTGGATGCAGGCACTCATCATTTTGATGTAGTATCCAAAGATATTTAAGAGATGTCCAGGTGAGCCTGAGCTGCCCCATTCCCAGGAGCTGAAGGAAATCTCCTGTGGTCACCCACTAAGGCTCTAAGGATACCATTTCACTCACTTCCACCTACACATGAAATAAATATGTCTTGGGAAATATTCTCTGGGATTCTTGCTTTCACTTTGAAACTTGAACTATATTTTCATCCTACATCTTTTACAGTCTGAGACTCCTCCCTTCTGTGTTGGAGCACAAGATCTGCTAGAATTTAACTTTCTGGAGGAAAGATTCCTATGTGAAGAGTGAGGTTACTGGAGAACTATGAAAAGACACTGTAGGACTTGCATTGAAGAATAGGTTTTCTTAGTTGTTAGTTAATTTTATTGGCACATGTTAAATATACACAATGACCACATTCATCGTAAGGGCTTTGTACCTGTAGATATCTTAATTTTCTTCCTTTTCCTTGAACCCCTCTTCCCCTCCTTATTTACAAAAGCTTTGTTTCCATTTTTCTTTCCTTGTTTTTTCCCCTTCCTTCTTTTCTGACTTCCACCTCCCTAGTTCCCTCTTCCATTTGAGCATTCTCTTCCTGTTTGATAATATCTGTTATACACTTATGTCCTTATTTACTCTTTTGAATTCTCACACCAGAGACACAATGTGATATTTATACATGTGTGTTTGACTTATTTCACTTAAGTGTATGGTCTCAAGGTGGATCATTTACCTATAAAAGTCTCCAGTTTACCCTTCTGTATGGCAGAGTCATATTCCATTGTATTAAAAAATATTTCTTTTCCATTCTTCATTTGGGTTTTTTTCCCCAAGATTTAGCTATAACAAACTGTGCTGCTATAAGCATGGATGTGCATAAATCCCTGTAGTATGATATTTTTAATTCTTTTGGGAAGATAGCAAGAAGGCAAATAGTTGGGTCAAATGGAACGTCTCCACACTGATTTCCACAGTGGTTGCACCAGTCTGCACTCCCACCAACAGTGGAGAAGGGTTCCTTTTACCCCACAGTCCTGTCAGCATTTGTAGTTGGCTGACTTCTTCATAATCTCTAAATTTGGGGAGTATAATTTTTTTGAGTTCTTTATAAATCCTAGATATTAGTCCTTTGTCTGAGGAACAGCTGGCAAGTTTTTTTTTTTTTTACCATTCTGTGGGTTGTCTCTTCATTCTGTTGAGATTTTTTTTTACTGTGCCAAAGCTTTTTAGTAAGACAAAATCTGAATTGTTGATTGTTTGTAATGTTTCCCTTGTGGTCAGAGTTTTGTTCGTAAAGTCTCTGCCTACACCTATGTCTTCAAGAGTTCTGCCTATTCTCCCAGCAGATTTTGTGTTTCTCTTTTAATATTTAGATCTTTGATCAATTTTGATTTTAGTTTAGTATATGGTGAGAGACATTGGTCTAATTTTAGCCTTTGGCATATGGAAAACTAGTTTTGCCAGCACCATTTATTAAAGAGGCTATTTTTCTTCCAGGGAAGGTATTGATACAACAGATTCTACAGAAATCCGGAAGATCGTCAATACCTGCTTTGAGAATCTTTATTTTAGTAAGATTGAAAACAAAAGAAATGGACAGATTCCTACGTACATTACCAAAGCTGAATCAAGAAGATATAAAAATTCTAAATAACCTCATATCAGTGAAATTGAACATATAATGAAAAACTTACCAACAAAGAAAAGCCAAGTTCTGATGGATTCACTGATGAATTCTATACGAAATTTAGAGAAGCTTTAATGCTTACTCCTCAAATTCTTTAATGAAATTGAAAGGGAAGCAACATTCCAAGTCATTTCTGGAAGCAGGTGATACCCTGATACCAAAACCAGAGAAGGATCCAACTACTAAAAAGAATTACAGACCAATCTCCCTAATGAACACAGACACAAATATCCTCCATAAGGCACTTGCAAGCAGAATGCGCCAATCCTTAAGATTGTACACCATGGCCAAGTAGGATTCACCCCAGTGATACAAGGATGGTTCCACATATGTAAAGCAATAAATGTAATACACCATATCAACAGAGCCAAGGACAAAAATCAGAGGAATTAGACAAGAGAAAGAACTAAAAAGAATAAATATAGAAAAGGAAGAGGTTTAATTACCAATATTTGCAGATGACATGATACTCTAAATAGAAGACCCCAAAACCTTCCCCAAAGACTTCCAGATTTAATAACTTTATTCAGTCATGCAGCTGGATATAAAGTCAACATTCAAAAATCAGTAACATCCCTGTATACAAACTCACTGAGAGAGAAATTAGGGAAACTATACCTTTCATAATAGCATTAAGAAAGATGAAATACTTAAGAACCAATGTAACAAAGGAAGTAAAAGATCTTTACATTAATAACTACAGTCCTCTAAAGATGGAAATCAAAAAGAGTATTAGAAAATGGAAAGATATCCCTTGTTCTTAGGTGGGAAGAACTAACATGAAAATGGCCATACTTCCAAAATTGTTATACAGATTTAATCTAATCTCAATCAAAATACCAATAGCATACTTCACAGAATTAGAGGAAAGAATACTAAAATTTGTTTGAAACCAGAAGAGACCTAGAATAGCAAAAACAATTCTCAACAACAAAGGCAACTCAAGAGGCATCACAATTCCTGACTTTAAATCATACAACAAAGCTACTGTGCTAAAAGCAGCATGATACTGACAAAAATAGACCCAAGGGTCAATGGAACAGATTAGAAGATGGAGAAACAACTCCAAACACACTTGACCACCTTATCTTCAACAAAGGGGCCAAACACCTTCACTGGAAGGGTAGGTTTTAGAAGGATGGATATCTCTGAAGCCTAATGATGCAACATATATATGTTGATCAATCCCATTCTACTATATGTGCCTGGTCACTACATAATGATTTTGTGAGAGAATTTACTTATCAAAGCAGTATAGAATATACATTATAAGAACACCCAGGGCCTCCTGGATGCTGGTGGGTTAAGAGGAAATGCAAGAGCATCTAGTTAGTGAGGGCTTAGGAGCAAAAGGTTTGAAACTATCTTGGTAAAGAATATGATCTTGTAGAAAATGCTCAAGATATTCTATATCGGGCTACTGAGGGAGAAAACCTGAGATTTAGTATATGGTACCAGGATGATGCTGTCAACTAAATCTTATCACAAGCCCCACCTGCCATGTGCACCCTCTATGGTTCTGTATCTTGACTAAGGCTCACTCTTCTCCTTGCCAGAAATCTGCTCTCTGCAGGGAGATTCTGGGACTGTCCATAAAGCCCAGTGGAGCTCCCCACCTTGTCTCTGTCCTGCTCTGCTTCTTTTTTTTTTTTTTTTTTTGGTTTTTCTCCGGTACCGGGAACTGAACTCACGACCTTGCGCTTGCCAGGCAGGCGCTTTGCCTCTGAGCTAAATCCCCAGACCCTGTCCTGCTCTGCTTCTGTTGTCCCTGACTAGTTGCTGACCCTGGCCTCCACAGTCCTGTCCAGACTGGACCTTGGACCTTTGTTCCTTGTTTGCGGTGTATGAAATTTAGCTTGACTATCAGACCAATTGTGCTGCTACCACAAAATACTTGAGAATAAACAATTTATAAAGATCGGAAATTTATTTCTGATAGTTTTGGAGGATGGGAAGCCCAAGAAGAAGGTGCTAGAAGGTTTCTGTGTCAGATGAGGGCCTGGTCTCTCTGCTTCGAAGATGGCAGCTTCGACACTTGTCTTCACATGGTGGAAGGCAGAAAGACACAAAACGTTGGGCACTGTGTGAAACCTCATCCATTCACGAGGAAAGAGTCCTTATGACCTAATCATTCAATGGAGGCTCACCTCTTAATATGTACATTAATACATACATGCATTACATACATTTCAATATGAATTCTGGAAGGGACACAAATATTAAAACCTGAGACTGACCAACCAGGCTCTGGCTTGGTTTCAATCTGGATTTATTACCATACTGTGCTTCTTCTAAGATCCTAATATCCCATTTTCTGACTTGGTTTCACCCAGCACCTATGGAGGGTGGGAGTGAATCCTGAAAGCACATGAAGGAGCTGAAGTAGAGTCCAGTTCTCTTTCCAGAACCTTCCTTTAATGAAGACGGTTGCATCATCATTGATGTGGGCTTTCCCAGAACACATTTGCCAAAAGGAGCCTACTTAAATTGTCTGTGGGATCCATATTTCCTTAAAGGAAACTATGTTGGAAGATTGAGAAATAAATAAACTTTTATAATATTACAAATCTCTTCTCAATTTTTCACCTGTGCCTTTGTTTTTTCCACGAAGCCTTATTCTACGTTTTTATATCTGGATTGGACGCTACAGATTTAGGGGAAAAAACCCAACTCAAAAGAGATATGAGACTTTAATTTAATTATGCAAACAGTAATATCAGTGATACATATTTAACAAGTTTTAAGTGCATCAGTTTTGCACGCTTAAAATTTGAATAGTTTTCCTCAGAGTGAAGAATCAAATAAAATAGGGTAAGAGCTTTCTCCCTAAGAGAAATATACCACACGGGATCCTGAATGACTAAGTGTGAGGTTCACACCTATGTGTCCTGTCTGGTGATGTGCTCTGAGGTGGAAGTTCCCCCAGAGAGCTGATTAGAAGCACCTCAGTGGTGGCCACAAGTACCTGTAGAGCTGCAGTTACGTGTCTTGTGAGGCAGTTCTTCATCTTTGGCCTACACGTCATGGCTTTCACTGGAATTTCAAAGCAATCTGTGATCTTCAGGTTCTTGACACTGAACTATATCCCCAGTGCTTTTTAAATTTTTATTTTAAGACAAGATCTTGTTGAGTCCCTAAGTTACCCAGGCTGGCCTTGAACTTGGGAACTTCTGAAGAAAATCATGATAGCACTTAGACTGAAGAGTTGTGGAAGCCAGTTGGAGTGGTGCAAGCTCTCTGGGAGGATGAAACAAGAGGTTCCCAAGATTAAGCCCAGCCTGGGCAACTTAGAGACTTAGCAAGATCCTGAGTTCAATCCCCAATACCACACAAAAAACTGTGGAAAGGGAGTAGAAGATTCTGAGTCTTGAGTTAAGATTTATGAATCATTTTGGTTTTCAAACCCATACAAATTTGAGGAAACTGAGGTTCAAAAGTAACATAATGTGGATCAGATCCCCTCAGGTCTCTGAGCTCAGTCCTTTGCTGCCCATACTTAGTTTCCCTGCTTATTGAATTCACATCTACTTCCTGAGGAATGGTATTGCTCACTTCTGTAAGGACAGCAGAGAAAGGATTCTGGCACACAAATACTCTTTAACATGTGTTTTTTGTTCTTATCTTATTGACTCAACATGCAGCTATCTCTGCCAGAAATGTCCAATTGCACCTTTGTCTAAGGAAGATTTTATATTGATCTTAATCTAATTAGCCAATTTGAACTATGGTTTGTGTCGTGATTCCTGTTTTGATCTAATTAGCTACTGGAGTTGCAGCAGCGTGGATCTGAGATCATAATTACTGGTGTGCAGAAGCCTTACAACATCAGGGTGCATGTGTTCTGCAGAGGCATTGCTAAACATTGCAAACCATCAACAGCTTAAACTGTGTCTGAGAAACTGACTCCAAGTTCTTCCAGAAATGCCGTTGGACTGAAAGCCAGAAATACTCAGGCATTCAGAACTTGGCCAGTCAGGTCTGTGTGTCTGTAGGAAAGTTAATGTTTGTAGACTTCATTATCATTATCTGAAAAATAGGTAGGCTCTGAGGATAAGAGGAGCCACAGCTTGCTGGGCAGCAGTGTAGCTACAAGTGCTGGCTTAGTGCCTGGCACAGGTAGTGAGGCTCAGACCTTATGATTTCCTCCCCTCCTGCATGTCCTCCTGCCAGCATTACTAAGAAAACACTTCCTCTCCCCTAGGCATGGTTTCCTACCTGAAACAGAGATTTTGTTCCTCCAAACTTTTGTAGAAATTTGGGCAATGCCTGCCTTCCTTTCTCCTTCTGCCTTCTCTTCTTTCCATGCCTCCTTTCTTATCTTTCTTTTTCCCTTTCTTCCCTCCTCCTTCCTTCCCTTCCTTTCTTCTCTCTCCCCTTCTCTTCCTTTTTATCCTTTTTCCTTCCCTCTCTCCCTCTCTCTTTCCTTTCCTTCCTCTTTTTGGTCTTGGATCTCATATAAATTCCTAGGTGTAGACACCAAGCATGACTAGAGGAAGCCCACCTAGCCTGGTGCCCAGTAATACACTTGCAGATGGTAGAGTGGGTTTTGTACTAGTCTGAGTGTAGCCCAAGCAATGCCACAAAATTCTCTGAAGCCTGGAATATGAAAGGAT
Organism: Chinchilla lanigera; assembly: GCF_000276665.1. Taxonomy (NCBI): domain Eukaryota; kingdom Metazoa; phylum Chordata; class Mammalia; order Rodentia; family Chinchillidae; genus Chinchilla; species Chinchilla lanigera. Next base: position 2,087,721 of record NW_004955487.1, read on the forward strand.
GGTGTGATGATTAATCTTATCTATCAACTTGACTGGATTAGACACCTTGATTAATAAAGCACACTTCCAGGTGTGTCTATAGGCACACATAACCCCCCTTGCATAATTATGTGTGTATTTTCCATTGATTCCATTCCTCTAGAGTCCAGTACTAAATAGGGCAGCCAGACAAGCATGTGCAGGCTCAGCTTAGCATGGAGGAGGCTGAGCAGGATCTCAGGACTGAGGAGAATGGGACCCAAGAAGATAGTTGGCCCAATACCTTCCCCATGCGGACAGACTCCCAGGGGAGAACTTTGGTGCCTTGCACTTTTACTGGTTAGAGAGCTCTGCTTTGTTCCTTATCATGCACCCTGAGCAGTTAGAATAAATTCACTTCTTTTTTGTTATGCCCTTCAGCCCTGGCTCCCCACTTATGGCTAATTGATGATTAGTGTTTTCCTCTGAAGTTCAGGCCAGGCCTCCAGGACAATACCTCTGCAGTAGCACTAAATATGTTCTTTTCTTTTTTTCTCTTCCTTACCCGTACTGCTTTATCTTGAAAATAGCAGGCAGCTTTTACTTTCTTGCTTTAGAGATTAGTTTAGAGCTGTGGTTTACTTTTGCATGGAACCCTGAAGACCATAGCTCTGTGAGAAGCAAAACCATCTGATTAGAGAACTGTAGTTTTGAACAACAGTGAGTTCTTTTACCAGAGCTCAGAGCTATGAACTTCATGTGGTCCCTAAAAGCAGAAGGACCAACTCCCTGATGGGGGAACACTGAGAATCCTGGGGAAAATGTGGGATTTCAGTACCAGCGCATGCCACCTGGAAAGCTAGCCCCAGAGCACTGATACTTCTGATTTTCTGAAAATCCTGTGAGGCCATTTCCTGTGCACAGGTGAGAAAACTGAGGTGTAATCTTACCCCAAACCACCACACTGATATACGGCATAGTCAAATGCACTGTCCCACATATGTAACTACATTTCTTTGGCACAGGTTGTATTGGATAGTTAGGGAGAAAGCTTCACAAGTTCATCCTCATGACCAGAAGCAATTAAATTTGACTGAGTTTGTGTGACTTTGTAGGAAATGAACCAAATGAAAGAAGTGTAGCCAGAAATATAATGCTGGCCACAGGGAAAAATAACATCCTTCGAATATACAGGGCCATTTGCAAGGAACATAGAAACCATCTCACTGACATGATTTTGCTTCTTCCTACTAGTGAAATCCTCCCATGGGCAACAAATAATTTTTCCAGGACATCCTGATATTACCAAATGCTTGTGACCTGTCATGCCTATTGTCATTAGGTCCCACATTCTGTGGTGGAAAGGAATGCGCAATTCCAATAATCGGGGTTATGCTGGTGTCTGTTATTTGGGTAGGATGAGAACTGAGAAAAGGGAAAACTTTCTCACTGTCAAAAAGCATGCACTAAGGGTGAACCCATCAACAGAGCTGTTTAGGAACCAAGTAGAACACTTGATGAGAACAGTACCTGTGATGATCTTTGGTTTAGAAATTATTCAGGATTGGAGCCACCAATCAGATGAAGTCTTCAATTACTCAACTATGTAATGCCCTAGGTAGAAACCCCAAGTCCATGGACTACTGACAAGAGGTCCATGCTTGGGAGACTGAGGCACACTGCCATAGCAATGGAGGGAGGTGAGCACCGAGACTGTGCCTCAGAGTCAGTCCTTCTGCTACCTGGACACACCTCAGTCACACAAGCACACACCTGCTTATGCTCACCATGGGTTCCTGCATCAATCAGCAGTCCGAGGCAGAGATAGATGACATCCTCTTTTCCCCTAAGGAAAGAAAGTCCTGGAAGTAGTTGTTTACCAAAGCCATGGAGGAGCAAGCTGCAGAGCTGTATTGCGAAGCCATGGTTTGCAACTTCTCTCAGATGACTTTTACAGTGCACATGTGCTGACTTCAAAGGGAATAAAATGCTCCTAAGTGATTAGAGGAATGAGGCTTTGTGGGACACCAGAAGGATTCTACATTATAGAGAAACACATGGCTTACTGTGGGCATGGGACAGGCAGAGAGAACCTGCTCTAAGCCTCCACAGGGAGCCATTTCTTGCATGACATTGCGAAGGATAGGTATTCTGCAAGCATCTAGAGATGCCGTCCTTTGCCTGAGACCCCTGAAGCCAGCTGTGGGAACAGTGTGACCCCATCAGGGAGAACTGGAGCCTCAGATGCATTTAAGGGAATTAGCATTGAAAAAAAGAACATGGTGGACAGACATGGAGCTGCCATGGGGACACAAATGACAGCCTCTCACTGGTAGATTAGGACCACAACTCTTTTCTGAAAATATGCTGTAAAAAATTGTGGAAAGTGTCACCAGCGAGAAGCTGGTGACCACGCTGCCTCCTTCATTATCTAATCTCCTTCCAAAGACTCCTTATCTAAATGCAATCACCTCGAAGGTTAGGATTTCAACCTGGGAACTATAGTGGACAGGAATGCAGACCACAGCCACACGTTTTCATTTCCTCCTTTTACTTACCAGTTTTACAAATACCACCTCCTACTCTGAATGCATGTATACTCCTGCTATTTATTATGTTTCTCAATTTTTTAATGAATAATTAGGTTAACATTTACTTTTATAACAGGACATGTTTACCTGTTTGCAATTCTCATAGAAATCTTCCTTACGATTTTATTTTTCTATCCTTGAGTCCTTAATTTAGGTATTTATCTTGCGGTTGAAACATGCCTTTAAGTAATCTTAGAGAGGGTAGGATGGGTATAATTTGCATGTGCTTATGAATGAAAACATTTTCCAATTGCCTGTGTACATGGTTTTCATAGTTCATAATTAGCCTGGATTTTAAAAGGTGAGATGTTTGTTAGGAAGAAAGGTGAGATAGCCCTCATAGATGGAGGAAACCATGTCTGGAAAGCCAGGAAAGTTGGTATTGTGGACAAAGGCAAAGGGCTGCTGTAAATAAGCTGTCTTGGGACACTTAGAAAGAAAAGGTGTCAATATTTACATTTCTGTGTTTTTTTGTGGCCTTCAAAGATCTATCTATCTATCTATCATCTATCCATCTAGATATGCAAACAAACATCTAATTTATTAAAAAAATCACGTGCCTGTGTGGAGTATGTATATTCAAAATTATTATTATGATTTTGCAACTAAAATAAGATTATTAAAATTTAATTCACTTACATTTGCAATACAGGATAGTGACATTCATTGGGAAGAGCTGGTACAAGCATATCACAGATGCCCCTCTCTTTCCTTCTCCCCTCTGGGGATCTGTTTTCCCATCTTCAAAAGTCTGACTTCTAACCTAAAAAAAAGTAAGGAAATGAATAACATCAAGGAGAGATGGTGGGAATCAAAGTTATTTTTTTAAACGCTAATGGTGTCTATTTTGAAAATAGCCATAATGTCAAATATCACAAAGCTGTAAGCGATTTAGCATAGAACCAGAGCTGCTCAAACAAAACCTGGGTGAAGTATTTGAGGCACAAGCACAGAGGCAGGAGACAAACTGGGAGGTTTGGGCAGGAGTTACAGATCCATGTGATTTCAGTAGCAGAGACTGACTTGCAGCTGGTCATCTCCGTCATTTCAAAGAGAGTCAAATATGTAGCTATAAAAATAAAACATGGAGGAACCTGAAAGAGCCATGGGACACCTTCCTCTGAGCTGCTGCCACGCGGCCGGTGCTGTCATCCGTCACTCTTGCAGGGTGACCTTGTGAAGGTCGCCTACCCAGGAGTTTCTGGAAGCCTGCCTTTGAGTGTGGTAATGGAGCAAGAAGCAGCCATGAATTATCGGAACAGTTGAGGGGTGACAGGTAAAGAATCCATCAGGCCACACATCAGCTGGGACACTGGGTGGTGACGTGCTGTGCCCTTCCTGGTGGGATTGGCTGTGGAGGAGTCTCGGGCTGTTTTCATAGCCTTAGTCTCTGCAGGGACAACTGCCCAGGACCTGCAGAAATTTTACCCTGAAGAGCTTATGGAGCTCCTCTGAGTCCCACTGTGGCTGTGTCTCACTTCTCCCAGTGGCCTTTGTGACAGTGACTGTACGTTGGGTCATCTGCTTTATGACTTTATCATACTAGTACTTCTCTGTAGAGCTGAACAGTGCAAAGCATGGTTCTCCTGCCCTGCTGGTGTAGCCTTAGCCACTTGGGTAGAGCATGTCTCAGGAAACAAAAATAAAAAAGGGCTAGGGCTGTAGCTCAGTGTGAAGGCCTTTGGTTCAATCCCTAATTCTACAAAAGAAAAACAAAGTTTCCTTCAAAGCAAAACTCAGAAGAAGGATGTTATATTTACAAAAGGGTAATAGATATCTGCCTTTCTCTAGCCTCTTTCAAATAGTGATTTTTTTTGTGGGGAGAATTTGTTTCAGAGTTTGGAAATTGATTGGTGAACTCATCTATGTAATTCATCATCAACTCTTAAAATTTTTTTTGTTTAAAAGGGAAAAGAACAAAAACAAGATAACAACAGAGATAAAAACAAAACAACACAAAAACTATAAAAATGATACACAATTTTAAAACAAGATGATAGGAAATCAACAATGTTTGTTTTATTACATATTACTATCTTTAAAGTAGTTGCTCAGATTACCAGATATAGGTATGCAAGATTGATCAAAGAATTAAACATTAGCTGTTCCTTTCAATCAATCAATAGGAATTAGTAGTACAATTATCTTAGCTATCTGGTGTGTGTGTGTGTATATGTATTTCCCTTCCTTCTTTCTTTTCCCCTTTCCCTCATCCCAGTTCTTCCCTACTGAGAAGTTTCTTTCCCTTTTACAATATCAATTTTATCTTTCAGTTTTATTTACTCTTTCAGGTTCTTACACTAGGAAGACAATATGGTGTGTACACATATGGGTCTGATTTATTTCACTTATGAGTATGGTCTCTAGTTGTGTCCATTTACCTTTTATAGGTTTATCATCATGAACTTTTTAATGAATGGGACAGTGCTTGCCCTTTGGCAAAGCAGCTGTGATATCTTGTATGGATTAAGTTCCCAGTAAAATATAAAGGATAAATTATAAATGAAGAATAAATTTATACTTAATTAATTATAAAGTATAAAGACTAATTCAAATTAATTAAATTAACAGATGTCTCTGTGAACCCGGACTTCCTAAAATACTCCAGATTTTTCTCTCGTCATCTGTGTTCCAGGAAGAGCAGCAATTCCTTCACATGTTATTTTGAATTTCAAGCTAATTGTTCTCTGCTTTTGAGGTGGGTACCAGGAATCAAACTCAGGACCTCACGCTTACCAGGCAGGTGCTGCACCACTGAGCTAAATCCCAGCCCAAGCTAATTGTTCTTATTAAGAATATGTTTTCAGGATGTTTGCAATCATGAAAAAACATTTTTAATGCTTCTTTTCCTCAACTTGGTTTGATCTTTATAAAAAGGCTCCCAGAATCTAACGATTTTCTTTTTAAATGAATTTTCAGAACTTGTCAATAAAACTGAAGGTTGTGTTACACCCTTGGAAATACTAATAATACATTCCTCAGGAAGAAGGGCTTTCTTAGCAAAAGTGGTAAATGGTGTTTGAAAGCAGAAAGATCAAGAAAATGTCAGGACCAACCAGTAATTATGATGCTTCTGTCCCATGTCAAGGGATGGGTCTCGAGACATGCACATCTTCTAAAAGCCCACAGCCGTGCAGCTCCACTTCAATCTTGTGGTCTTTGAAAACAGCAAAGGTTTGGGGAAAAGCAAAACTGTCACAAAAACAGGTACTGTGAAGAGCCACAAAGGCATGTAATTCTTGTGCTTTACATTCTTAGCCATCAGAGTAAACAAGTCTGAACCTGTGACCTCTCAGGAGATCTTAGCATAACATGACCCCCTATTTGTGCAGAAGTCTCCACTCAGCTAACTTGAGACATATGAACATCTTCCTATAATATATGTGATGGTGGCAGAAAGAAGAATCTGAAAAATGTGTCTGAGTTAAACCGGGTGACAGAGTTCCCCAGTGGGAGAGGTATGCTTTATCTGCCGAATGTTGAAAATACAGTCTTGAACTGGATAATGAAAGGGTTTTATTTAGAAGAGCTCAGAGTCTGGCACCGCACATCTGTCAAGGGAAATGTGCTTGAACATGGTCCCCCTGCTTATCTCCAGCTACAGAGTAGATTTTAAAATTGTCGTGACCAAAATGTTTAGAGACATAGGATTTCTCCAGTGTGAAAGTTTCCAATGTAAAGGAGAAATAATGAGAATTCCAGTCACCATGAGCAGGCTAAACAGGCAATGTCTGTGACAGAGACTCACCCTGTGGGGTCTTTGGATGCCAGCAAAAAGAAAAGAGAATCCCGATGCTCACCACCAAGCACTATAAATGCACCATCTCCCAAGCCTCAGATCCCAGGTTTACTGTCAGGGATGAGTCTCAGATCTAAATTGTCATGGCAGCTTCATTTCCTAAGCATTATCTGGAAGTAAATGGGATTCAAATTCAATGGGATTTATAGGTTGAACCCTTATTTCATGCTAACCCAGAAATAAATCAGTAGGGAGTGTGGGAAGCTCTCTGTCACTTAGCATTGAATGCTTGTGGTGCAGAAGCCCTTCGACTGGACACAGGTCAGGCTCTCACAGTCACTGCCCTGCAGAAGGCTGGGTTTGGGGTATGAGTGTTGGAAAATAAACTCACCATTTTGGCTACTCTGAGTGGCTTGCTACAGTTGGTCTAGGATGCTTCTGTGTGCGCATTTACCATTGCTCACTGTTTACCAGAATTATCCACTTCCCAGCCCCAGGGCCTTTCCCAGCAAATGCCAGGTGCTTACAGTGCAGGAAACTGAGTCCAAGCACTTAACCAAGTTGCCCCCAGAGACTCAAAGCCAGCCTTTACTTCTCAATATATATTAGTGTCCTCTGGAGAAACAGAAGTGTAGAAAATCTATATGTGCTTATGCAAGGGGATTTATTAGGTAGCTCCCAGGATGGGAGTGGCAGAGTCTACAGTGGCCACCTGCACACTCGGGAGCTGGAGGATCCAAGGGCTGCTCAGCCCAAGAAGCTGGAAGCCAAAGAACAGCAGGGATCAAGGAGGCAGCTCCAGTCCAAGATCAAAGACCTGAGAGCTCCCTGCAGAGTCGCTGGTGTCATTCTGCGTCGGAGGCTGAAGAAATTGATCAATGTTCATAGGTGATGGCAGCAAAAGACACACCTGCTCAAGAAGGCTGGAAACCCTCAGAAACACCAAGACTTCCTTCTTTCTTTATTCCATACAGGCTACAAGCACAATGGTGGGTGCCACCCACAACAAGGTGGGTCTTCCCCTCTCAGCTGACTGGCCTGCTTGGCAGTCATCTGTGGGAACATAGCAGACACCCATGCCTGCTGGATGTCAAGTTGACACAGCATTCTTAAGTCACACTGTGCTATCTTGATTCATGCACACACCAGGACTCCACCTGTGTGAACACAAAGGTCCTCCCCTCTTGCTGCAGACTCAAGTCTCTCAGGCAGGCTTACCTTCAGGAGAAGATTTGAGCTATGCGTGGAAGCAGAAATGCCCTGCTTTTGAGGGGCTGCCTTCTCTTGACTTTTTGGGAGTTACTCAGGTTTTGAGAATCTCTGGATTTTACAACTCTGTCTGCTGGTTTTGTTCTGCACAGGAGCTTGTTCTTCACTCCTGCTTGTCTGCTCAATGTGGGTCCTCTTCTCCAGGGCCTGCAAGCAGTGGCAGTGAGGAATGACTGGCTTTTCATGGTCCTGTCTCAAGAATGACATACATCCCTCCATTCAGTGCAACAAAGCTCAAAGCTGCAAAGCTGCGATGGCCAACAAATCAGCACCTAATGACTTGCTCTTTTCCTGGATCCCCCTCTGCTCCTTGCTGACTGCCTGCTTGACCAGTAACCGCCCCCCCCAATTGTTTGGGCTCCTGTGTTCCCAAGATAGGGGCCTCCTCTCCTGCCTTTGCTTTTCCCCAGTTCTGGGTTCCTGGCAAACTTTCCCCCAGGTCTTCCAGTGGGAGAAATGAAAATCTCAGACCAAAATAAAATCTCTACAGCGATGGGAGGCTGCTCAATCTCTCTCCTAGATTCTGGGGTTGGCAACCATCTTTGGCATTTTGTCTTTCTTCCTTTCATTTTTTTCTACACTTGGTTCAGTTTCTTAAGGACTTTATAGAATCAAAGAGCAATGAAAGTATTTTCCCCAATGAAAAAGTCACTTTCCTACTAATATAAAAGATGTTCTCATTGCTCAAGTGCAGACAGTGAAGTTAAAAAAAAGAGTTAGTTCTAAAGTAACTTTCTCCAGTGTAGTACTGGCAAAGAAACGCACCCCAAGATCAAGGGAACGGATTACAAGATGCAGAAACAACTCCAGACATACTCAGCCACCTTATCTTTAACAAAGGCACCAAATTTACTGTAAGGAATATAGCCTCTTTAAAAATTATGCTGGAAAAATTGGCTCTCTACGTGCCAAAGATTAAAGTTGGGCCCATATCTTTCATCATGCACTAAACTAAATTTGAAATGGATCAAAGATCTAAATATTAAACTAGAAACATTAAATCTGCTGGAAGATAGAATAGATAAAACTCTTAAAGACATTTTTGTAGGCAAAGACTTTATGAATAAAACCCCACCACACAGGAACTATCACAAAGAATCAACAACTACGACCTCATCTTATTAAAAAGCTTTTGCACAGCAAGAGAAACCACAAACAGAATGAAGAGACAACCCACAGTGTGGGAAAAAATGTTTGCCAGCTGTTCCTCATACAAAGGATTACTATCGAGAACATAGAAAGAACTAAAAAAAAACAAAACCCACACTAAAAAAAAAAACCTAATCCAAAAATGGGCATCTGAGATGAATACACACTTCTCAGACAAAGAAATACAAACATCAAATAAATATATGAAAAGAATTTTCAACATCACTGGTCATTCAAGAGATGCAAATTATAATAACACTGAGATTTTATCTCACTCCAGAAAGAATGGCAGTTATCAAGAAATCAACCAATAACAAATGTTGGAGGAGCTGTGGGGTAAAAAGAACCCTGCTCCAGTGTTGTGGGGAGTGTAGACTGGTGAAACCACTGGGAAAATCAGTGTAGAAATTCCTCAAAAAACTAGGATTGAAGGTCCCATTGACCCAGCTATTCTCCTTCTGGATATCTCCCAGAGCAATTAAGAACTTCATATCACAGCGATATATGTGCACCCATGTTTATAGAAGCACAATTTGTCGTAGCTAAATCTTGGAAACAACCCAAATGCCTTGCAACTGAAGAACGAATAAAAAGATGTGGTCTTTTTACACAATGGAATACTACACACATAAATGAAATATACCAGATGCACAAGTATAACTACTGTATTGTCTCCTTAGTGTGAGAGTCTGAAAGAGTAAATAAGATCCAAAATGTATAACAAATATTGTAAAATAGGAAAAAACTTCAAAAGAAAAGAGAAACTAGTATGGGGGAATGGAGAAAAGAAGTAAGGGGAAAAGCAAAAAAAAAAAAAAAAATATATATATAGTTAAGATGGTTATACTACTAATTTCTCTTTGTTTATTGAAAAGAAAGGTTTGTGCTAATATTGTTTGTGCAATTAAATGTTGATATCTTGTACTCTGAATAACTAATTTAAAGATAATAATATGCAATATATTAACCATTGTTATGTTCTCCTTATCTTGTTTTGAAATTTTATTTCTTTTCCATTTAAAATAAAAAATTAATGTTCTTACAGTTCTGATACATGTATTTGTATATATATATGAAAATTAGATTAACATCTTACAGAAGGAACTTAAGGAAACCACTACCAGCTATAGAAAGATTCTGAAAATGATGCTTTAGGTCCACCATATATATCAATGTCACACAAGTACTAGTTTGGCTATTGCTTCTACCCCATGCACTACCAAAAGATGAGTTACATTCCCAGTTCTAGGTGAGCATGTGGTGTGAGCCTGCAATCCCAGAACTCTTGGGCTAAGGCAGGAGAATCACAATTTTAAGCCCAGCCTAGGCAACTAGTGATTTAAAAATACCCTTTCTCAAAATAAAAAAAATATAGTGTTATGGATGTAATTCAGGGTGAAGGTCCTGGGTTCAATCTTCAGTACAAAAAGAATAAATAGAAAGAAAGAAAGAAAGAAAGAAAGAAAGAAAGAAAGAAAGAAAGAAAGAAAGAAAGAAAAAAGAAAAGCACTCCTCCAATTAAACAATGCTATAACTATCTCCAAGGTCACATGTTTAATAGTGTGGTGAATCTGACTCTAGAACCAAAAAATCTGTCATATTTCTACCATACAAAGTTCTGTCAATTGCTATGAAAATTCTAGGCATTACAGAAAAAGGATATATGAGTTTTTTTTTTTTTCTGAGACAGGGTCTTGCTGTGTAGTTCAGGCTGGTCTTGAACCCACTAGGTAGCCCAGGATGGTCTCTATCTTGCAGCAATTCTCCTGACTCAATATTTGAGTGCTGGCTTAAAAGTGTACACCACCATGCCCATTGCATATTATGATTTTTGAGGTACTTTTACTCTCCCAAATTTGGGTATGTGGACTAATTCTATTAAGTGTGTGTGTGACTCTAGGTGTTACAGATAAATTTGGCCCTATTATTTACTGAATATTGGGCAAGACACGTAATTCCTTTGATATCTTATGATCTCTATCATTGATTCTGTTGTAGGTCAAAAGGGTTGATGGATTTGGACGTTGGGAAATCAGGTCCTTCTTTAGCACCCTCACACCCTGCACTATTCCTTCAGTGTTTGCCTTTCATGCAAAGTGTCTATCACCACCTTCTGTGTGCAGAATTATACCTGACTCTTGATCTTCTCACGTATCCCCTGACCACATCCTTTACCCAAGTCGATTTCTTTCTCATCATATTTCCACAAACACTGCCTACATTTTACCTACTTCACCGCACCTTACTTTTGTGCATAATATGACCACCCACAAATCTGTGAGTTCCTGAACAGCAGAATGTATTCGAGTCAGATTTGTACCCTGATAGTTCCTGAGATGTAGTAGATGCCTGTTATAGTTTAGATATAAAATATTCTCCCCAAAAGTCGCATGTGATCAGAGCTGGGGCTTTGGGAAAGTGATTGGACGATGGGGGGCACTGTATTCATCAATGGATTAATTTATCGATGAGCTCATAGCTGAATGAGCTGTTAGGGGACAGTGCTTAGTTGAAGGAAGTGGGTCACTAAGTGTGTGTGTATGTTTAGGGTATTCTTCTTCCTGTATGCTATGAGTTGTGCTGCTGTCCTTCACCATGCCCTTCCACCATACTACTTCTGTGTTAAAGCCAGAAAACTATGGACTAAACTCTGTGAAGCCATGTACCAAAGTAAACCCCTCTTCCTTAAGCTGTGTATGTCAGATAGTTTGTCCTAGCAATGGGAAACAGATGAATACCATGCCCAGTGCAGGCACATCCATTTGAATTAATCTTCCAACTCTGTTAAAAGAGCCTAGTACTTCAGAGTTCGACAAAGAAGAATCTTCATTTAAATTCTCCTTGATAGGGCATGAGGGTTTCACTCTAATATTGCAAATCATCTTGACCTTCTTTGTGGAAAGATGTGTAAAATTCATATAACAAAACCGAAGAATACATTTAAATATTGCATTTCCTCTTTTGGAAACATCAAGGCTCATTCAATTTACAATTTCTTATTTCCCACTGTATACTGACCTCAAATACGAAGATAAACTCTTTATGAAAACTAATGATTGAATTCAACAAGATGCTTTGGAGACTTAATGTAAACCTTCACTATCTTTTATCTTAGCCTCTTAAGAATGAATGAAATTTCATGCACAAGGAGAAAGCATCTTAAAGTATTCTTCTGAAGTTCCATGTGCTACTTTTGGGGCTAATTTTTAAAAGAATCAGCTTTAAGCTTCAAGTGAATGTGTTCATCTTCTGTAAAAATCTCAGAGGAGAAGCTGGAAGATCTGTTTATGTTTAAAATGCAGACTTCAGAAAAGCACTTTCATTTAGCCCTCTATTTAATAAGTAATGTTTGCATAGCATTGATTTGGTTCATCATTTATTTTATGTTTTGCTGACATTATATTCCAGGGTTGGCACTGTTTCTGTGAAGTGCTTCCATTGTGAGTGTAGTCACATTTCCCAGGGAAGGAAAAAGTCAATTCCCACCCATGGGGGGCAGTGAAGATGGTTTTGGCTGCATTAAAGCAAAAATACTGTATTCACACAGTCTAGGTAAGTCTCTAATTGTGGAAATAGTGGGTTCCTTAAACTTGACACTTAGGAACATAATACAAAGATTAGATAGGAATTGGTGGCCTCACTTTTCAGGTTATAAGCTTCTTGTCATTGTCATGTATTCCAGTCTATTGCTTTGAGGCAGAAAATTAGGCAGTCTTCTCTTAGCTGCCAGGGTTGTGACTGTTAACATTTGGGAATAGTGAGCCTACATTTTTCTTTTCCTGGTTCCCTCCTTTCTGTACAGAGAAAATTTCTCTGTCATGCACTAGAAATCAGACCCAGATGCCAAACCTCAAAAGAAAAGTGAAAACTGCTGGGCATGGTGGCACATGCCCATAATTCCAGCACTAAGGAAATTGAGACACGATGGCCCCTGGGAGTTTGAGGAGTGGAGGTGATAGCAGAGGTCAAGTTGAATGCTTGGGCTGGTTAATCTTGATTGCCAACTTGACTATATTAAGAGGCTCCCAGAAAGGTGATTGGATTGTGAGGACAATAACCTCATCAGTGGGCTTATTCATTCATGAGTTTATTGGTACATGGGTTATGAGGAAATGGAGCACAGTTGGAGGAAATATGTTATGAAGGCTATATCTGGTCAATTCCCCCTTTCTCTGTGCAGCTGTTCTCCCTATATGCTTCCTGGTCACCATAAATTGAGCAGCGTTGCTCTCCAATGCCTTTCCGCCATGATGGCTCCTGCCTTGGAGCCAGATTTCCATGCACTGAATCCCCAGAAACCATAAACCAAATTAACTCTCTCCTCCTTTAAACTGTGTCTGTTGAGTATTTTGCCCAAGCAATGGAAAAACTGAACAATGTGGTGACTAACAATAATCAGCAACCAAATAAAGTCTCCAGATAAGTATGTAAAGTGTTTAACATGCCATTTCACAGGCAAAATTGTCTGATATACAACCCTGAAGAAGCCTTGACGATCAAAAGCTGATACCGAATCCTCAATGGCAGTTGTAACTGTTTCATAAACTATGCTGGAATTGCAGTCAGAAGTACCCCAAGCATATTTTAAATATTTTTATTAAAACATTGCTTTGAGGATTCCTGCTCTAAGACTACATTTTACATTAATGTCACTAGCATTTTTTCAATGACATTTGCCATCTGAAGATATCTCTGGATTTAGAATAATCTATTTATTCAACTTACTACTATTTTTAAATACTAGAGTTTATTTTCACACAAGGTTTTAGATATTCTCAACTATAGTGTCAATAGGGAAACCATTTCCTCTAATCTGAGCTTCTTTCCCTATCCACCCTTGTCTTCCCCCAAAATTCTTTCAATTATATAGATCATATGAAGATATAGAATTGCAATTTGTTAGTATATTTATCATGTGTCCTGAAACTTGCTGTACTTTTCCTTAGGGCTAGTATTTTTGACATGTCACATCCTCTGTGAACACATACAGCTTTACTTCTTTTCAATATTAGTTCTTCTATTGGTTTAACTCATCTAATTATTCTCTAGAATGTTAACTATAATATTGAATTAAAATAGCAGGAGTGACTATTTTTTGCCTTGGAGAAAATATCCAGTTTTCTACCATTAAGTAGAATGTTAGATATGGTTTTTTTTTTTTCCCCCGGTACCGGGAATCAAACTCATGACCTAACACTTGCCAGGCAGGTGCTGTGCCACTGAGCTAAATCCCCAGCCCCCAGATATGGGTTTTATAGATGCTTTTTATCAGATCAAAGAAGTTATCTTCCAGCTTCATTTGTTGACTTATTTTGTTTTGTTGCATTTTAATTTATCATGAAAGTATATTGAATTCTGTGGAATTCTTTTCTCGGTTAAGTGCAAAAATTATGGGCTATTACTTTATTGACATGGTATATTAATTGATTTTGGAGGACTAAACAAACATTGCTTCCCTGGGCTTAATTTCACTTGTCATGATTTTTAATTATTTTGGATTTGATTTCCTACTATAATGGTTGGTATTTCTCTTTTCTTATGATGTAATTGTCTATTTTTGGGTTTTAGAGTAATTCTCATCTCATAGAATGCATTGGGTAATGTTTTTTCTGCTTGCATTTTTGGAAAATTTTTAGAAAAGAAATGGTATTAATTCTTTGAACACTTGGTAGAATGAAGTGTTAAGCCATCTGGGCCTCGGCTTTTCTTTGTGGGTAGTTCTTGGATTACTAATTCAGTCTGTTCCCTTATTATAGGTCCATCCAGATGGCCTATTTCTTTTTGAGCCAGTTTTTGTAGTTTGTACTTTCTAGGAATTTGTCCATTTGATCTAAGTTGTCTTATTTATTTCCAGATAAGTATTCATAGTATTCTTTCTTAATTCTTTTTCATTTCTGAAATATCTCTTCCCTTTCTGGTTTTAGCAATTTGAGTCTTGTCTTTCTTTGCTGGTAAATCTAGCTTAAAGTATGTCAAGTTTTTTGATAAACTTTCTAACTGCTTTTGTTCCATTCTATAAACTTTGATATGCTGTGTCTTTGTTTCTCTTCACTTCAAAATAATTTCTAGTTTTCCATATAATATATCACTTGGCACACTGGTTTTTAAAGAGATATTGGTTTCATTTCCATATATTTGTGAGCTTTCCAAATTTCTTTCTTTACCAGAAATAATTTCTACACTCATTTCACTGTGGCCAGAACACACCTTGTATATTTTCCATCCTTTCTGACTCAAGTTTTCTTATGTTTTGTCTACACCAGACAATGTCTATGAACTTTGAGAAGAATGTGTATTCTGATATTAGGCAGATTACTGTATAGATATCTATTCAACTGAGTTGGTTTATAGGGTTGCTAAAGCTTTGTATTTCTGTGTTCAGCTCTACCTATTTGCTTGACCCACTATTGAAAATATGGTATGCGAAGTTCAAATTATTACTGTTGCCAGTCTGCCTAGGGTCCTTTCACTTGATTCAGATGGAAGTAAGGAATTGACAAAGTGCAGCTCTGCTAGCCATCCTGACGTCACCAGATAATGCTGTGTGCCAAGAGTTGCATACCCAGCTGCTGGTTACAGTGCTGCCAGCCACCTTCTCCTGGGGCCGTGCTGAGCTGGACACCACAGGGTGGCTCCACCCACTGCTGACCTCTGCTATTGAACTTTGTGGGCTGCTGGTCTCTGAAGCTGCTTGGTGCTCACAGCTCTGAGTGTTTGTTGTTCATTCTTTGGAAACAACCGTTCTATCCACACTATCAGAAGATAGGAGCCCCTATTTCTTTCTTTAGTTTTTGTAACATAACCTCAGTTATATGTCAGTGGAGGCAGGATGGGCAATACTGGTGTTTGCCTGCTTGGGAAGCCTGCTTTCTGGCTGGAATGAGAAGAAGCCTTGTGATTACTGGCTGAAACTATGAAGTTTTCATTCCATTGAGCAATTAGGGTAGAGGGAGTGATCAGGGTCTTGGTTCATATAGCATAAGCTCCTGCTGTTCTTACTGAATGTTATTTTATTTTATATTTTATTTTAAAGAGAATAGTAAAATAAAGAACAATAGCAAAATACAAACAACACAAAGCATGGACATTAAAAATGATATGGGGTTTCAAACCAAATCATAGGGATTAACAATGGTTGTTATATTGTATATTGTTATCATCAATGAAGTTGCTTAGATTACCAGATGTAAGAATAGAAGACTGGTCAAACCATTAAAGGGAATAAGAAAATAATAATTTAAAAGAATATTAGAGACCATACTTAGTTTCATTAAACAGGATTGTAGGAATTCACCAGTGGTTGTTATACTGCAAATTGCTGTCTTCACATAAGTTGCAAAGATTATCAGATATAAGCACGCACAATTGGTCAAAATATAAAAAAATTTAATTATTAACTCTTCCCACCAATAAACCACCAGACATCAGCAGTACAGTTATGACAGCTTATATATATAGCCTTACTACAACACAAATGCCCATCAACGGAGGAATGGATAAAAAAGACGTGGTATTTTTATACAGGGGGTATTACTCAGCTAGAAAAAAGATAAACTCAAGGTTTTTATAGGTAAATGGTTGCAACTAGAGACCATACTCATAAGTGTAATAAATCAGACTCACATGTGTACACGTCATATTGTCTCCCTAGTGTAAGGTACTGAAAGAGTAAATAAAACCCAAAACATACAATAGCTAATAGGAAAGGGAAAGAAATTGCTCAAAAGTAGGAACAACTGGGTTGAGGGAAAGAAGAAAATGAATTTTAGTATATTTAAAAATTGTTTTTCATTGTCCTTGTACCTTTAGAACCATTTCCAGAGACTTTGTTATTGGTCTTAATGAGTAATTTCCTAGAGAGGAATTGCATCCCAAGGGCACTTACCTCATTGAAGGGTTGATTTATTGATGAATTCCTAACCCAGTAGGCTATTGGGAGATGATGGTAGCTGAGCAGGTGGAATCTCATTGAAGAGAGCTTGTCCAGGAGTATGTGCTTTGGGTACCATATCTTGTTTCTGGCCTCTTCTTTTCTATTTCTCTACTTCTCTGGCACCATGGGGTGAACTTCTTTTTCCCACCACCCATTCGCCCTAAAACAATGGAACCAGTAGATCATGGCCTTTGAAATCATGCTCTGAAATAAACCCTTTAAGTTTTTAAATTGTTTTTCTCTGGTACTTTGTCACAGCAGTGAAAAATTGACTCACACAATATGGCATGAAACATTTTCAAATTATGAAGTACCACACATGTTAGTCCCATTGTATTCTTTATGGGTTATAGCAAATTGAGTATTATGCAATTTCTAAATTAATGCAAACGTGGACTTGCTGTAATCGCTGGAAACTAGTACCAGGGATTGCAGGAATTCTCAGGGTTACAGGAAGCAGGGGGGATAGTCCTGGCAGCTGTATTTGACTTTCTTGTCTAGTGCTGCCTGGTTCTGTACAGCATGCAAGCCAGGCTTCATTCAAGTTTGCTCATACTTCACCTTGGTCAGTTGCCAAGAGGAAAGACCTGAAGGTGGCAACCTCTTATTTGGGAGCTACTCTGAATGGAAATTGAGGTGTGGGTAATAGGAAAATGTGAACAATTGGTAGAACACCAAGAACACATGTCCCCACTTCATCCCCCCAGTTGAAAACTCCTTTGTAATTTCAACTGTATTTTCTAGGCACTCTGTTAGTTTTAGGAGGCACTAAAGACATTCTCAAGTTTTGATTCTTTCCTATAAACAATGATCTAGACAGGGAGGCAGACATGTACATACTAAGTAGGGTTTTAGGTAGTATAAAATAAAACAAAACACGGAAGAGAAAGGATTACTCAGACAGAAGAAGGCAAGCATACCAGTGTTTATGAAATTATATTTCAGAGGCAGCTTCTGTAACCTGTGCTCCGTAATACACAAAGTAAACCTGGTGAGAAGAACATGGCCTGGACCTGGTTGTACAGGGATTGTGTGATCATGCCAGGAGTCTGTATATTATTCAGAAAGGAAAATAGCTAACCATCAAAACATTTAAGCAAGTTAAACGCCTCGATCATGTCTTCCTTGTATCTCAGATAAACTGTGGAAGGCTCTGCGTGGGGAAATGACCAGAGAATCCAAAACAGCCAGGAATTACAAATTCAAGACCAGCCTGGGCAACTTAGTAAATTAGTGAGATTCTGTCTCAAAATATAAAATAAAAATAGCTGTGGATAAAGCTCAGTGAAAAGGCTTTGGATTCCATTCCTAGAAACACACGCATACACACACACACACTCATACACACACACACACAAATCTAACTTTTTAAAATCACTAATTGGTTAATGTTCCTCTGCCCTTATTTAAAGCACAATTTCCTAAGCTTTAAGAAGAAAAGACTAATGTAGATGATGCTTGAGGTCTTTCTCACTTAAAAATATTCCACAATAATTTTGTTTTTTTGTCAGCTCTGATTTTCTTCCTCGTACAATGTGATGTCTCCCTTCCTTGTAACACTGATGTTAAATACATTTATCCCAGCTGTTAGATTTTTAAATGCTGTGTGCAGAGATACTGTCAAGCAGATTTCCTTGTGTCTGAGAGGTATTTGATATACTCATTATATTGGCATTATATGGTAAATATTTAAATGCGATGTTTTTTTAAGTTGTCCTGTCACATGATAGCCATTACCATAATTCAGTAAGCTCCATGCAGGAGCTGGTATGTCAGTAGCAAGGCAATGTCAAGACGTGCAATCTGTTGGAATTACAGATTAGAGGAAGATTAGGAAATGCAAATGAGAAAGAACTGGGTCTCACAATCATGGCCTGGACACAGCAAAGATGAACAGAAGCTTATCGGAGAAACCAGCCCTGCTGTCCACAAGAGCTCTAACTCTGCTCACGGAAGCTCCAGCTCTGCCAAGGAGAGCTGTCAGTAATCAGGAAGGATCCAGATATGTTATTCCAAACAAAGGTTCATGATGAGACTGGCAGTCCGAGAAAAGCTAGAGACTTCACTATGATAAGATGAGCGGCCACCCTAATCACCATGCAGTGTAGCCCCACAGGGTCATGTACCAAGCTCAGTTTTGGTACCCTGCAATGCATTGGGCCTTGTCTACTACCAGATGATTATGGAAATGCACAGAGGAATAAAGAGTGCCTACTGAAGATAAAGTTATTACTGTTTTAATACCTGTGGCGAATCCATGCTTCTGAGTGTAAAGGATCAGCTTCATTTCCAGTGTTCTTATAATCCTCCCAACCCAGCTCATGCCTGCTGCTGTCCTGACTTCCTGTTTGAACAGCAGGGCATAGTATAGTGGCTGTGTTGAGCGGGAGGGAATGAAATGGATACAAGCAGTGAGTCAGGATAAGGCCGTGAAGAATGGCTTTCTGGTAATCAAATAATGTTAAAATCAGGATTGGAAGGTGAAGCTACAAGTTTCAAAACACTGAATGCTTATGTTATAAGGCAGAAGGTAGAGAGTGATAGGAGGTGTCTCTAATGAGATAAGTTGTATCTCTCTCTCTCTCTCTCTCTCTCTCTCTCTCTCACACACACACACACACACACACACTTTGCATTCATAAAAAGTAAAACTCTGTTTAAACAAGAAACATGGAACAAGAGCATGTAAAGTTTCTAGGATGTTGCAAAGTTCCCAGGAATATTTGAACCTTGTAGAGTTTTTTTCTCTGCTCCTAGGTCTTTTAAGGTTAAAGATAATTTCAATGTCCAAGCAATAGCATGACCTGTTAAGGAATATTGTGGTCATACATTTCTATTTCTTTGAATACTTCATTTGTTTTTTAAATTCAAAACTAAGCAAGGCATGGTGCTGCACATCTGTGATCCCAGCACTCTGGGAAGCTGGGGCAGGCAGATTGTAAGTTTGAACCCAGTCTGGGCAATTTAGTGATTTAGAAAGACTGTCTGAAAAAGAAAAACTAAAAATAGGGCTGGGTATCTAGCTCAGTGCAAAGGTCTTGGGTTCAATCACCAGTTCTGCAACCAACTGAGCAATCAAGCAAACAACTCCCAAACTAGCTATTTCAGATAATACAGAGGTAATACATTTCAGCAGCGCTGGATACTAATTTCTGCCTCCCTATATGTCCCAGGACTGCTGTTTTTGATTTATTGTTTATGCAGTGGCTTCCACAGACTATTTTAAAGGAATCTATTTTCCTGAATGCTTGATAACTCTGGTGTCACCTCTCAGAGCCCCAGCCTCAGGCCTGTGTGTCATCCCCTAAGGTGACTGTGGCCTTAGTCTGGTTCTTGAATCTTTCTTTCCCTGGTCTCTCTATTTGCTGTCTCACCCAGATGTTAGGTGGCGCTCATTGTTGATTGTTGTTCTCAGCAATGCGCTGGGGCATAAATTGCTCCATAACATAATGATTAAGCCTGGGTCCCTTAACAGGGCCATTTTAAAATTCATTTATTGCAGTACAGGGAAACCAACTCAGAGCATTCACACTGAGCTATCTCATCAGCTCTTTTTTAAAAATTTAAGCTTTTTACAATTTTGAGATAAATTGCTAAGTTGTTCAGGCTAAGCTTGAACTTGTAATCCTCCTGCTTTAGCCTCTCAGGGTGCTAGGATAACAGGGCTTTATCTGAGGCCAGTATTTGAAATTTGTCCTGATATTGTTATAGACAGCTAAGTTAGATAAAAATATTATAGACAGACAGGACTAGGCCCTCCAAGGAGTCAGTGTGGAAGATGATAACAAATTATAACTGGTTGGAGGCACATCTGTCAAGGGCCAGGCCTCTAAGTAAAGACAAAAAGACCAGACCTATATGTCTCTCCAATGTATAAGCAATACATTAAAGATCATACTATAATTCGTATCACTTGGTCTAGTAGAGTTTAGATAGAGGTCATTCACCCAGGTGGGTGACCAGGGCCTCTGGATCCTTCTTCTTTCCATGTACATTTGCTAAATGGTTGGCTTTCCCACTGGATCAATATTACCTAAGCAGCTATGCTTGCAATCTTACTGGTGGATCATAGTTTTGACCCATGTTGTACCCATGTTCTGATTTTCTACCCACCTTGTGTTTTTTGCTCTATAAAACTTCCTTTGAGAAGTGGGTTAGTTGGCAACCCACTTTAGGGTCCCTCCTGCCTCTCAGGAGCTATGTTTCTCAATAAATTTTCCTACCCTTAACCTCCATTGTTCCTTAGAATTCATTCGCCAATTCGGGGGCACACAAACTTGGGGTATCTGACATCTAGCAGGTTGGGAGTTACAGTTTTCCCCTATACCAGTACCAGGAGCAGTTCCCCTGGTTGCTGCCTTTTCTGGTACCCTATCTGGCCTAGGGTTAAACCACTTCATTTTCAAGCATTACTGGCCTCTTCTTAGTTGCTTCTGTCTCTCAGGAACTCTCTCACTCAATAAATTTTCCTACCCTTATCCTCTGTTGTTCCTTAGAATTCATTCTTCTATTTTGGAGACAGTTCCTGAGTTCCCTGTGTTACTTGCTTGGAGCAAGATCCTTCAGCCTCTACATGGGGCTGCTGGTGGAGTAGTAACCTGCTTCCCTTGGCAAGACACCCCAGCTTTGGGGGCAGGCTCTGGTGGGGTCTCTGGTCACTTAATTTTCTTCCCCACCCATGATAACCTGGAGCAGTGGATTTAGAGCCATCAGTTCTCCACAACTGGAGTACACCTTCAGCCTTGGGCTTAAGGATGGATGAAGAGAGCAGTGACACTCTTCAATGACTAGCTCCCCTCACATGGAGCTAGGGAAGTAGAAATACTGATTGTGCCTCTCCTTAGGCTGGGAGCTCAGGAGAAGAGGGAACCTCACTTTCTTAGCTACCCTCAAGTGTCCATCAAGCCATGGCTCCCCAGCATAGTGTAAAATGGAAGTGACACATCCACACCTCTCCAGTACAGAAATATTTGTTCAAGGACACACATAGTATTTTCCAAATTTGCATGCAGTTTTATAGGTACTCCCTTCCAAAGAAATAGAGAAAGAAATGAAAGAAAGAAAGAAAGAAAGAAAGAAAGAAAGAAAGAAAGAAAGAAGAGAGAAAGGAAGAATAAGAGAGAGGAAGAAAAAGAAATGGGATAATATTCCAACAGAAATGTCTAAATCCAGATTTCAGAAAAAATCAAGTTCTCTATAATTAAATCTTCTGCTAATGTATACAGATTTATTTAGTTAATAAGGCATAAAAAAGGGAGTCAGGTAAAGAGGGAGCTGGAAAAAAGTAGACACAGCCTTAGGTATTGGTTCCAGAAAAGACACTATATTTTAAAGCTATGGAATTTAGGTGGTCTTTGGTCATGAGTTTGGATTGGTCAGCTTTGCCATCACTGGGGCAAAACACTGAGTTTATTATGGCTAACATTTCAGAGGGTTCAGTTCATGGTTGGCTGCTCCAAGGCAGAAACATCACAGAGGACAGGCCTGATGGAAGAAAACTTTTCACCCATGGTGTCCAGGAAGCAGAGAGAGGAGGGAGGTGTAGGGAAAAAGAATCCATCCTTTTTGATCTCACCTCAGTGACCACTTCCAATCAGGCCCCACCTCCTATGGCACATTCAGCCATGAACTCATCCCTGGATGGATCCACTAATGAGCAAAGTGCCCACGATTCTGTCACCTTCTAAACATAGGAGACTTTAGGGGAGCATTTTAGATCTAAAGAACAACAAGCATGGGCATAAATGTTTATACACATAGACAAATGATTGATAGAAAGAGAGAAAAGAAAGACAAATAGAAAGATATAAAGAAAGAAAGAAAAAAGAAAGAAAGAAAAAAGAAAGAAAAAAGGATGGAAAAAGAGAAGGAAGACAATTATCCAATATTAAAAATTCTTGTAAAGAATTCTAACTCCACACTGCACATACCTACTGATCTTCAGGACAGGTCTCAATCTTCTGGCGACTGTTGCTGGAGCCTTTTTCAGATGTCTCACTTCCCTTGTCTCACTCCCCTTGAAATTAGGCAGTGAGGCTGTGAGCATTTCATTTTCACTAGTGATAAAGAATACAGCAATCTCATCACGAGAAGTTAAGAGACTTAAGTTTAAAAGTTGAACACCACCCAAGTTTAGAAAGAGCCAAATATGTGAAGGATCCTTGACATAATATCAGGGAGATCGACTCTGGGTTCTGTTTTGCTTACTTCTTTATCTAGGGCAGAGGAAAAGAGGCTGGGAAGAAACCTACTGCTACCTTACTACAGCAAATGCAAACTCTTTGTAGATGTGGTCCTATAGCACCACATGCAATTTAATATCATCCTATAACTTAGACCCATCAACCAAGAATGGAAATTTCAAATTGTTTTACACTGTTACAGATGCTATGGATAGAACGTACCATAGGACAGACTGATTTTCTTGTTCTAGGGAAACAATACTGAAACTCTTCTATGTTGAAACAAAAGGCAGAATATTAACAGCAGCACCTGCAAACTGAACTATGAAGTTATGAACAGAGACCCAAATATAGTGTCTTCTTGTAACACCTTCATCTGACAAATGCCAGGCTCTTTAAAATCTCCCTCTTGTACACAGAGGGCAAAGCAACACGTTCACAGTTGTCAAGTAACATCCTTTGCTGAAATCTAAGTAGAACAGAATCTGACATGGAGACACGCAGAATCTAAGTCCTGGTTGCATAATATGGTCTAGGAAAAGGAGTGCTTCTTAGATTAACTTGAATGCTAGCACTAAAACTATGAACATAATTATGGCTTATATTTTTGTTCACCTGTTTGACAGATAGTTAGCAAGCAGAAAATGTCTCATGCAGACAATGATTTAATTGTTAGAAACGAAGAACAGAAAACCCTTGTCGTGTTGAAGAAAACGAGTTCCATTTCTGCTAACCTGTAATCTTTTCCAGTAAAGAGCTAACTCAGACGTGAGTCCACAAGGTATGTGTGGCCTTCCTCATTTTGGGAAAAGAATGAAAATAGATCACTATTAAATGATTTGGTGCATTTGAAATAAAATGATCTGCTTGATAAGGAACCCAATACTGATAAGAATAACATAATAACACATTTTGGTTAGCATAGACAAGACACTGTTTGAGGTGCTGGGTACATAGCAGTAACAAAACAGGAAAAATGGAAAGAAGTTTGTGGATCCTGCCTCTGGGAAGGCAAAACCATGTCCCACAATCACATACACATTCATTGCAGTACTTCCTGGAGGTAAGAAGAGGGTGTCCACAAGAATCTCCAAAGTAAGGAATCGGTATCTGGATTTCTAAACCAGTGTAAGAACTCTGGACATCAAAGCAATGTACATTATCATTTTAAAGCAAACAAACAATAAAAACAGTGCAGAATTCCGAAACAAGATAGGAAATTAATAATGGTTATCATGTTGCATGCTTTTATCTTTAAGGTAGTTGCTCAGATTGCCAGATATAGGCATGCAAAATTGATGAAACAATATAAGCACTAACTATTCTTTTCAATGAATTAATAGGCATTAGTAATACAATTATTTTAGGTATCATGTGTATATATACATATCTTTTTTTCCTTCCTTCTTTTCTCCTTTTCCTCACCCCAGTTGTTCTTTCCTTTTGAGCAGTTTGTTTCCCTTTCACATTATCTACTGTACTTTTTGGATCTTATTTACTCTTTCAATTTCTCAAACTAGGGAGACAATGTGATGTTTACACATGCGAGCCTGATTTATTTCACTTAGGTGTATGGTCTCGAGTTGCATCCATTTACCTACAAAAGCCTCGAATTTATCTTTCTTTATAGCTGAGTAGTACTTCATTGTATAAAAAGACATAGTTTTTATTCATCCCTGAGTTGATGGACATTTGGGTTGTTTCCAAGATTTAGCTATTAATTGTGCTGCTGTAAACTTGGGTGTGCATATATCACTGTGGTATAATATTTTTAATTCTTCTGGAAAAGTACCCAGCAGGGGACTAGCTAGGTCAGATGGGACCCCTAATCCTAGTATCATTAATGAACACTTTCAAGCATATGGGCATTTTCTACCTTGAAACCTGGACAGAACAGGGAATTCAAAGAAGACTTTGATGCAAAATGAATGTATTCACTGCTTATAATCTGGGAACGAGGGGCTGACTTGAAACAGCATAGATTTAGCTGCAAAATCAAATGGTTATCTCTGAGTTCTCACATTTTATTCATCTAGTAGCAATGTCTGAAATCATAGATCACATCTCCTGGTAAACATTTCAATTGCTTCTCAGAATACCTCTTTCTTTGTTTCTTTTTTATTCTTCTGATCATTTCTTTTCCATTTCTTTGGATGAGTCCGTCACTTGTCCTTAAACCCTTTAAAACTGCAGTGCTCTGAAGTTTGGTCCAAAGCATTCTTCTATTCCTTAGTACAACTGTACTATGTCATGAATCTCCTTTGATTTCATGGTTTTAAATATGATCTATAGAGCCTTTTACATTAGCTGGTATTAAACTTACCCCTCCACTATGACAAGGAGAAAATGGAGAAAACAAAGGGCTGTGAGCATTGTAACAAACTAAAGTTGTGCTATGTAGAAGAAAACATAGAGATTTTTAGTTATTTTAAGCAAGAACAACAATATTTTTGTGGACTATGTAATGATAACAAAAGTAAAACTTTCGACTGTAATAGCAAAGTTGTCAGTGGGAATAAAGTGGAGCTAAACTTTTGACAAAGTCTTACATTTTCCATGAAGCAGTAAAATAGCAGTATCAAGTGAAGTAGGTGTACTTTATAATTTAGAAGAAAATAAAAGAATTAGACAGACAGTACAATAAAGCTCAAACAGGAAAAACTGATTAATAATAAATTTCAAAAACTTGATGAAAGAAAAATATGAAAGGAAGAATTAAAGAGATCTAAATGACATAACAACAAGGCGTTAGATTTAAATACAACTATATCCATAATGGGATTATGTCCTGATAAACCCACTGAAAAATGAATAGTATTGTCTTATTTACCTTTCTCTCATTGCTAAGACAAAATACCTGATGCCCAAAATTAAGGAAGGAAAGGTTTATTTAGCTCACAGCTTGTGGAGGTTTCAGTCCACACTTGGTTGGCTCTAAGATAAAGTGGCAACCATTCATGGCAGCTGAAGATAGCAAAAGCAACAAGAACAAAAAGGGGGAAGCAGCAGTGGGAAGAGCAAGTCTCTTTCCCTCCCTTACACTGTATGCAAATTACCCACCCCAGGGTGGGTGTAGCACTCACATTCATAATCCCAGCATTGGACATTGGGTCAAAGAAAGCTTTAGAAGCCCACTGCATGACAGCATGAGGTTTTGGGGGAACACATCCAGACACAAACCATAATCAGTGTCATAAGCTGAAAAAGCATTTATTACCACAATGAGTTCCCTGAAAGTCAAAAAATTTGCAAATCAAGCTATCTCAAGTTAAGATTTTCTGTTTACTATGGGGTTCCATGCAAATTAATTCATTATAAAGTTGAAAAATTGGAAAGTGGAACCATCATTACCTAAGCACTATGTTAAAATCTAGGTCTTAAGACATAATCAACTGAAACTGTCTTATTCAATTTCCAGAGCAAACAGCACAATGGTTCTTTTTCTTTTAAAGATAGGCATGATGTGTCCTACTGTGGTTTCTCCAGGTGGGTGTTAACTTGAAGCCTTTCTTTTGTGGAGGAGGGATGAGCTGGGGGAGGGGGAGTATATCTCCTTCCTCTCCTTTGGGCTGTGTTGGGGAGGACCCTCAGCCACATAATTGTGTATGTACTTTTCTAAGAGCAAGGGTTCTTTTTTGTTGGGCTGGATGGTTGGATAGATTTTCTAGGGTGTTCTTTGCCTGGAATCCGGTGACACAAGTGTCTCATTCAGGAGCCTGCTCAGTCATTGGTGTAGTCAGGATTCACAAGGGGAACAATACAAAACACATAATTTATAAAATTATTTTATAATAGTTGTCATTCTATCCAGAGTGACAGGTCCCAAGAACAAGGTGCCTGTGGATGAAAAGAAAAGTTAGAGAGACAAGAAAAACAAGAGAGGAAAAAATCTGGGATCAGGGGGCTTATAGCCTCTAGGACTGCAGCCCCGATTACCAATCTCAGTCACCTTTTATTGAGCGAGAACCAAGGGTGTAGCTAGTACAAATGGGTGGATACCAAAAGTTTAGTAATTAAAGGATTATCCTTCTCCAGTTCTGCCTCTTATGCTGCTGGCAATAATCCCCAGGTGTGCATCCCACACCCAGCACCACGCTTACTCAGTTTAGCTGGAGGTTATAAATTGACCACCAATTGTCAATCCATTAAAATCACAATCCTTACTTCCTATTAATTTTTACAATACATGGCAAGACTAAAAAATAGGGATCTCCTGCAATTCAAATACACTCTTTTCTTCAGGTGAAAGATTTCAGTTCATTTTTGCAACAATAAACAAATCATTGTGTGTCCTCAGTGCTTTCTAATCAAAGAATGTTCTTCTCCACCAATAGTCACCCAAAAGGTCATATACAAGAGAGTGCAGGAAATCTGTCCATGAACTAAAGACTGAAGAATCTAGCTGAGGGCCTGGATCCCAGGAAAATGTCCTGCATGAGTCCAGCCGAATACCTAGAGCCCATAACAATGCCTCCCACGAGTCTAACTAGAGGCCAAGAGCCTGTGAAAATGTCTCATTCAGGCCTGTTTCATGGATCTGTGCTGGGAAGCCCCAAAAGTCAGTGCTGGAAGCTGGAAAGTCTATGTCAGCAGGATAAAGGATCTGTGCCAGCAGGCTGAGGGATCTGCACTGGAGCCAGGAAGTGATGCTCAAAGAACCAGAGCTTTCCTGAAAGGTACCACAGCCATCCTCAGCAACAACCAGGTCCCAAGCTCCTCCGATAATGAGGACAGCTGAGTCTATATCAGGAAAGCCAGCATGACAAGCTTCTTCAGGAGACTGAACAGTGTACCATCAAGACCAGAGCTCCCACAAAGTAAACCATAGCCATTCTCAGGGACAACAAGGTCCTGAGCTCGTCCAGTGATAAGAACAGCTAAGTTCATCAGGAAAGCCAGCATGACAAGCTTCTTCAGGAAAACCAACCGCTCCCTACAGCTTCTAAACTTTTTTCTTTGCAGTTCTGCCTCTTATGCTGCTGGCAACGATCCTCAGGTGGGCCTCCCACACCCAGCACCATGCTGGTTCAGTTCAGCTGGGTGTTACAAGCTGACCAGTTGTCAATCCACCACAGTCTACGTGGAGCCTCTTTCCATGGATAGAGACAAGGGAAGTGGCAGCCTCGGAGACAGGAACAGAAAACTTTAGAGTTGATTTACAATAAAATTTACTCATCTTAAGTATATAGACTCATGAGTTAGAATAAGTCATGAGTCATCAGCATATATGTTGATACCATAACTACCGTAATGAACGTCTCCTTTCACCCCAAAAAGTTATTGAAGTCCCTTTCACAATCACACCACTCACTCTGTCAACACTGGATATCACTGATTTGCTCTGTGTTACTATACATTCATTTTGTTTTTCCTGGATTGTCCTATAATTGACATCATACAATTCAGATTATTTTGTCTCTTTTTACTTTTACTCACTATAATGTTTTTGATTTTTGTCCACATTATTGTAGGCATTAGTGGTATGCTCTTTTTAACTCTTAAGTGAGAGTTCTAGCCTATGAACAGGCAACACTGTACTTATGTAGTCAACTGCTGCTGAATGTCTGGGTTATTTCCACTTTTTGTTTTTTGCAATTGTGGATGAAGCTGGTATGATTTTTCATGTACAGGTCACATGTCGGCATGATTTTTATATTTCTTCAGCAAATACCAAGGAATGAAACTCCTGGGTGATATAGAATATGTGTATGAAACACTACAGAAAATCTGCCAAACAGTTCCCAAAAGTGATTATGCCCTTTTGAAATTCTTCCAAGAATATACAAGAATTCTAGTTGTTGTGTATTCTTACCAAAAGTTGACATTGCCATTTTCTTCTGTTACGGCTGATTTTAGTTATTCTGGTGGATATCTACAGGACGACTTTACATTTACATTTACATTGCAAATTTTAATCTATTGATCTAACTCATGGGGACCTCAGGTGATAATAATTTTAGCATGAAGACAGGGCTGTCACTTTATTTTATAATCACAAAAGATAAAATGGTAACATACTGAAATATCATAACTAATGATTTTTCTTTTTAAAAATAAGTATCAAAAACAATATGGAATGGATCAGAGACTTCTCTCCCTATTCATTTCCCATCTCTCTCCCTTTATGCCCCACACAGAGTTTAGGTAAAAAATTGGACCATTTTGTCAAGAAACAATAAATGTGCATATGGTAAGGCTAATTCCACTCTTTCTAGTAATAGGATTTTGGCACAGCAGAAATTGCTGGTCTTCTTGGTTTTCCCTGTCACTCTGGAATTATTCTGTGAGGTTTTTCTTAACTGTGGTTTCCAGGGTGCCAAAATGATAGAGAAGCAAGATCTATTATAGTCGCACTGCTCATTAAGCAATAATTTAATAGCACAGGGAGTGTTGAATGGATCTCCAGCTCCTTCCACCGTGAATATGTTCTTGCCAGTATTTGATGGGAGGAAGGTTCTCTGAGAATTATTAAACATTGCTCACAGTGCTTGGCTGCACTATTGTTATTATTTAGTAGGATTTCAGTTTAAATGAAAACCAGATTCTGTCACCTCTCTGTGGTTTTAGTTGGAGTAAATATGCATTCACTTGGGGCTCATCAAATCATCAAATTTTTTAAAAAAAATTTTGTCCAAGGCTGGCAGGAACTGAATCCTCCAAAAACAATGTTTGGGATAGCCTTGCAAATCGTACTCAGTTTTAGGGCACTGTAAGAAAACCTGTGGAAAACAAGAGTCCTCAGTTAGGATTACACGGTGGGGTTTTGCGAGTCAGTTTCTATAGGACTCAGATTGTACTGCACCTTGTTCTTCTAATCTATATTCATGGGATGGAAGCTTACCCCTCAATAGGTTTACAGAGTCCCCAGCTGTGGGGTATTGAGAGACATTCCATGTGAAGGGAGTCACTTTCAGCCAGCCTCATCCCTATCCTAATGAAATCTCACAGTTGAGAAATGAACTGGCTGGGGCTGAAATAGGATCCTCACACCCCAGCACATGCTCAGATTTCCATAGCCTGCTAGGTCCTGGCTGGCAACCTGGAGACCCGGGGTAACAATAGGTAGAGATTAGACCCAGGAGAGCAAGTGAAAAAACAGAGTGTATAGACCAAAGGATGAAAAAGCACAGGATTTTCTACTATGTTTTCACTGATTTCTTCAGCCTAAAATCATGGGGAAGGAGAAAAGATGGTCCAGACAAGAAATAGCATCAGGGAACAGGAAGCCAGGTAGACTGCTAAGGAAAGATCAGTAAATTTAAGGAGTCCACAGGGAACTACTGCCTTGCATTCGTTTCGTGATTTTCCGTCCACTCTCAAAAAGCCTGGCTCCTGTGACATCTAAGACCCCCAAAGACCTGTCCACTAGGGAGGGACTGGATGTAATTTGGTATCCTAAAGACCCACAAAGAAGTACTGGTCCATCCCTTATTAGATCTTTGATCTAAATTCCTGGAATATTGTTTTTCTCATCAGCAAAGCAGAGATGGTAATTATTAGCATCATGAGGATGATATAAGAATGAATGTAAATGTACTTTTAAAACTATGGAACAATGAATGAATATTAGCTATTGCAGAGAGACACAGAAAATGGACCTTCACAGGACCTCACTTACATGTTCATCTCAAAGAGACCGAAAGTTAACTGTCAATGAGTCTTTGGTTGACCAGTATTGCATGTCTATATCTGTTTTCATGAGAAGCCACTTTGAAGATATCAATATGTAATACAACCACCATTGTTAATTCCCTACCACTTTGTTTGTAACTCTGTATTGTCTGTATTGTGCTTGTGATATCTTGTAAAATGTTGTATGTCTGTTAATGTTTCCCTCCTTTTATCTTTAAAATAAAAAAAAAAAAAACAGAGACGGAAAGTTCAGGCGTGAGACCCATGAAGATTTGCTTCTCATAACATGATTTTGAGCTTATCCCTTCTAACTCTGAGTCCTCCAGGTGGCTTTACTGGTAATGCCAAATGCTTCTTCCAACAGTGTCTTCTCTTTTACTCTCTTAGTTGTTAACAAATGATTTGGCGGGATTGTAGGATTGCAGGGGTGGGAAATAGAGAAGGTCTATGTGGATGGGAAGTCATACCCACTAAGGACAAATGTGTGCAGCTCCTGATCTTTCTTCAGGCTCTGCGGGGGCCCATGCAGCATACCTGGCCAGCACCAGTGACCCTGGCAATGTGCAGATATTCCTGTGTGAGTTCTGTGAGAAATGCCAGTGACCAGTTCCACCAGAGCTTGGGGACTGCCACCTCCAAGCACAGTGATGTATTTGAGAGACAGCACTGTTCCTGGGAGCCTAAGTATAGGCATAGTATTTAATGATAATGTTATCAAAGAATGCAATTGCAGGAATAAAAGATCTGTCTTGTAGTAACTAATTCTGGATGGAAAGATAAGTTCCTGTAATAGGGTTAGTTTCCTGTAACTGTGAACTCTTGCTCTCTAAGAATATATTCTGTGACTTCTGAAGGAATATCTTGCCTGTAAAAGAGATCTTTACATTGAATTGAATTTTAGAAGCATTTTAACACATCTGGGAGAATTAACTTCAGGACACAGAATGATACAAATGTCTTGTACGGCTTCTTGCTTGTTTACTTTTTTATCTCACACTGCGATCCAAATCTCTGTTCTCTATAGCATTTTTGGTAGATTAGAAGTTTCCCCTACAAAACTTTAGAACACTTTTAATGGGGGTGGGGTAATTCCTCTGCAAACTGTAAAGCACCCTACCAATGTTCACTTCAGGTGTAGCAAATCAGTTATTGCAGTATTGGTCTTGTATAAACTTAAAATCTTACTGCATAGCAGTGAGAATACATATGATTTGTTAAGTAGGTGGTACAAGCAAGGCAATGAACATTACTTTCCTTCTATTTAATTAGATTTGACTCCAAGACTCCATGACGTTCAGATGATAAGGACAACAGTGCACCCTTTCTCTGGTAGTGCAAAAGTCTCAATCTGTGCCATGCTGTTCATTCCAAAAAGCTCCTTTGGGCCTCACCTCCCAGGGATCATGCCTAGAAGAGCTGACATATCTATGCCAATTAAGGCAATCTATGTGTCTCTACTGAGTCACTGGCCTGGTTTAGCCACCTGTATGTTTTGAACAGTTGGGTACCTTAGAGGTCCAGCTGTCTTCTCTGGAAGGAGACAGGGATCTAGCCATGGATCATCTTTGCCACTGCTGACCTCAGGGATGCCCTGTGCTGCTGACATCACTTCCTGCCTCATGTCTATGGTGAGATTAAATCTTTGAAATTAGAAGGGTTCAATTCACCACATTCACATTAATCAAACTCTTTCTTCCTCCAATCCTTCGATATTACTAGGTTGAATCTGAGGATTCACAGTGGTCTTTCTCCATCCTTTGGGTTGTGCAGAGCAGAGAGAGCTTCCATAGCAACCATAGAGCACCAGTGGTCCTTCATGGTTGCCACCACATCCTAATGGTCCAAGGCCTCCTTACCTTTAGGAAAAGCTCAGCTGTGTGACCCTGGTACAGTGTGTAGAGCTTGGACATATTTTTAGGATGAGAAATATGACATCCAGATATAGCTAGCTTCAGAGAACCATTATACATTCTAGCCCTAGATAGAATCCCTGGCATTTCCCTGAGTCGTGTAGACAAACCCAGCCACACGGCCTGTGATTCACAAGATACTTTGCCAGCAACCCTTAAAAAGTCCGGGAAGCCACAACACCCTCTCCTGCTGTCTTAAGATCTGTCTCCTTTTCCCCTTTCGTCCAGCACAATATGAAATAGAGGAGAACAAAGCCTACCTACCTCCCAGGAAGTATGCAAGTACTAGTGAAATGATGTATGTGTTTTTGTGAAGCTCACCATGGATTTGCTTACTATTATACATAGTGTTCAAGGGCAGAAGATCAAGTTCAGGTGGATGTGTTTCTCTCTTGAAGTTTCCTCTCCTGCATGATCCCCTCTTCACTTGGTCTCTCCAACCTGTCTCCACTCTGCTGTGTATTGCTTAAATAGGAGCTTGTCTGTCAGTATTATCACTACCCAGTACCACACCTCTTGTCTTATTTGTGCTGTGAAAAGATGTTTGATGGTATTTAAAAGTTCAATTAAATATCTCCAAACCCACAGCTTCTAATAGAAATAACTTAACATTTAGTATATACTCAGAATATGTCTGTTATCACTTAGGATTGCTCCTTTAGTGAGATCTATTAAAATCTGTTCTGTTTTCCTACTGATTCAGAGTTTGGGTGATTTTCTGCTTGATCTATTTCATATAATTCCTTTTGAGCAACTCCCGACAAAGCATTCACTGTGAAAAATGTCTTAAAATATGCTTTGGTTACAATTTGTGTTTCCAGGTGCCTGCTGTTATGTTATTCTAGTTCTTTTGCCCACCTGCCGTGTTTACAGTACAAGAGTAAAGTACGAGTCAAGCCCTGTGGGGCCATGTTGAGGCTTAGCAGCAGATCGACTCTCCCACGGAATCTCCTAGCCTGGATTTTCCCATTCTTGAACATTTCTGTCTTATATGGTGCTCCTTTCCACTTATGTTCCATCTCCACCAAAACGTGGCTTATCTTTTTGTATTTTTTCCTGTTCTTCCTCATGTGCCAGGTATGATTAAAGTACATGGCAAATTTTAAATGTTAAAAATATATTACAGAAACAGATACATTACCATGAATCCCCTTCAGAATCCTCCCCCTCACTTACAACATGCTCATCTAATCATCCTTGCCATTTTCTGTAGCAGCTCTGGAGTCCTTTTTGCTGAGGGTCTTCAGCTGTGCTGTCTTGGCTGCCTTGATGTCATGATGGATTCCAAATGTTTCCCTTTCCTGGTCATTTTGACTTTGAGGAAGAGCCAGAAGTTACACCGTGCCAGATTTGGTGAATAAGATGGAAGAGGACACAGCATCATATTTTTATTTGACAGAAATTGCCATAAAATTTGAAATTGAAGTCCGGAGATAGAGCTCAGTGGCACAGCACCTGCCTGGCAAGTGAAAGGTGCTGAGTTGGATTCCCAGTACAAAAAAAAGTTTTAAATTGATTCAAACATTGAGACAGTGTCTTAGTTACTTTTCTTTCATTGCTGAGACAAAACACCTGATGCCATGAATTAAGAAAGGAAAGGTTTATTTAGCACACAGTTTGTGGAGGTTTCAGTCCATACTCAGCTGGCTCCAAGGCAGTTGGCAACAGTGTGTGGCTGTAGAAAACAGCAAAAGCCACAAAAGCAAAAGGGAGGAGCAGCAGAGAGCAAGCTTCTTTCCCTCCCTTGTATTGTATGCAAACTCCCAGCCCCAGGGTGGGCGTAGCACTCACACCCATAAACCCAGCAGTGGACCATGAGTCAATCAGAAACTCTAGAAGCCTGTCCCATGATGGATAAGGCTTTGAGGGGACGTGCAGACACAAACCATTGCAAACAGCAACAAGAAGACAAGAAGGAGAACATTCAAAACTGCTCCAGAAAGCAGCAAGAACAAAGAAATGAGTACTCCAAGTGTGACGAAAAGTGTGAGAGCAATCCATGGCAAGGTGTGTTTCACTGCAATAAATTTTAAAATATAAATGTCTACTGTAAATTTCAGTCACTCTGATCCTTGTTAGGGCCTAAGGTTAGACGCACAGATTCACCTTGACAGAGCCTTCTCTTGTTCCTCAGCCCAATTTTACCTCTATTGTTCACACCGTGGCTTCAGCTTCTTTTCATCTCAGTTATTGTGTGTCTGCATATCATAGTGTGCAGAAACCTCCCCAGCTAGATTGTAAGCTGTCTTGGAAGGAGGAAGCCTTGTTCAAATTGTTCTCTGTCTTCTTCTTTTCCTTTTATTTTTCTTTTCTTATACAT
>NW_004955487.1:2128911-2149132 GCF_000276665.1 Chinchilla lanigera
AGTGTCACCGGGGTCTTTGTTCTCGCGTCCTGGCCTCCGGGATTGGGTGCGGCCTACCTGGCTCTTTGGGCGCTTTTCGGCTGGGAATCGCGGTGGTATGAGTCCGGCCCACACTCGGACCCAGGAGCGCTGCAGCTCCCGGAGAACTGGCTGCCTAGTGAACGATTTTTGAAAGTATGAATAAAGTAAGTACCTTGGATCCGTGGGGGGCACCAGTAGAAAAAAATACATCCTGGCTGAAGATCCCTGGGAATAGAATTCCTGTCCTGCTATTTACAGGAGTCTGAGGTGTGGAGACTGCAAAACTTCTCTGAAAATGTGCAGAAACTTATAAGGCTTTTGAGCTATGAAACAACGACATCTAAGACTCAGGTGCAGGGAGGCTCCTGTAGTCTCTTTTCTTCACAGGGACTTGGTTTTTAGCTTTTACTTTTCTACCCTGATTATAGCAGTGATGTATCTGACTTTTATTGCTTGCTAAATTCTTTCTTTTCATTAGAGATAGCAATTCTCTTGTCTTTCTTGTATCCCTTGTGCTTAGACAGTGTTCAGTTTGACTATTTGTGGAAATACGGACCTCACAGGTAAACAGAGAATCGAATACCCTGGTAATTTCTACCATGTTGGGTGGTCATTCAAGAGCTCGATCATACTGAATGTTCTGGGTTTTCTTCTGACATCTTATTTTTCTGTTTTCCTGTACACTAGAACACAGAGATCTTCTGTCTCACTTAGAAATCATATTCTTAATTTAGTAATTTCCAAAGTGTTTCCATGGAAGAACATTAGATTTATCATAGCCTCTAGTGAGAAGGAGAAAGAGGAGGACAAGAAGGAAAAAATAGAAAGAAGAAGAGGAAGAGGAAGAGGGAGATAGAGAAGCAAGAGGAGTGAAGAAGAAAAGAAGATGAGGATGAGAAGAAGAGGATGAATAAGAGGAAGAAGGGGAAGGAGAAGAGGAGGAAAGAGAGAAGGGGAGAAGGAAGAGGAGCAAGGGGAGGAGGGGAAGAGGAAAAAGATGAAAGATCAAATATTTATTTGATCTAGACACTTACTATTTTTGAGTAATAGCTTTTGTTACTATGCTCAGTTCATAAATCACTCTTCTATGTATTGATCACTTTCCTTTATACAAAATTCTTCACATTTGAATGGTTTTCATGAGGAGCTCCCTAAAATACAATAATTTTTACACTGAAAATTCTGGTTATGTTTAAGGATACCCTTGGTATCCTTCTTAGCCCTTCTTTTGCCACCAGGAGCCTCCCGTTGAGGTATCAGAGCACCAGTGACCCAATGACTGGACTCTTCGGTTCATCAGAATTTCACTGTGCGGGTCATTTCTTTGTAGCTCTTCATTCGGGTTGCATAGGTGAAGTATTCCAAGATATTTTTAAACCTATAATGGAAGGAATGGCATTTTTCAAAGATATTCCTTAAAATATATTCAAATCCTGCAAGAACTAATAAATGAGGGAATAACAAGGAACATTTATTTTTCGGTGTATAACCATAATGCTGCCTTTCTGCACTCACAATTTATGATGAGTAAGGATTTTTTGGTGAGTGGAATGCATTACGTTAGGAAAAAAATTAATGGCCATCTGCAAACGTGGGGATGGCTGGCAAATCTGTTATGCATGTTGCAATAAAAATGGTTTATTGGGGTATTGAAATCAGGCACAGGAGCCAAAGGTGCATTGGGTAGCATGCTTAGATTAAATTCTGTTCTCACATTCTGTTGTCTCCCAGAACCACTGTTCTTTGGGCCTGCTCACATGATTTCCTTTTTCTTTTTGATGAAATGGGTTCTATTTGAGATGCTGATCTTGGACAAGCTGTTTCTGCTTTTGAGTCCTACTTTCTGAATCTGAAAAGGTTACTATGGTTCATATAAGTGAAAATTTGGAGGATTCAACATCCTATCTCATGGCTAGGTAGTCTAAAATAAGCCCACTAGATTGAACACAACTATATTTTCTATACAATGTAAACAAAAAAATGCTGCACCCATCACCATTCAAAACTTTCTGTTCTGGAAAGTGAGGTGCACTTGGAGGGCAGAGCACATGTCACAAGGCACAGGGATGAGCTCAAAAGAGATACCACTGAGTAAATCTCAGACAATCTAGGGATCAAAAAATGAAGCAACAATGACAGCAATGGCTTATAGTGCCAATTACCAAGTGGCAATCTCAAGGTCCATACTGGTATAAATCAATCAAGAGTATAAAGTATTCATCTACCCATCCTGATGATCACAGTGACTTGGTCACTTGGTGATGGCTTCTCTTCCTGATTTCTTATTGCAAATTTAGTGTTTTTTTTTCCCCCTTTCTAACATGTGATAGGGTCAAGACATACTTTGTGGTTGTGCGACTACTCTGTTTCCTTTCAAACCTTTCCTATTAGCAAATTTTCTGTATTAGTTTTCTCAATCCTGGATGTAATACTGCATATCTACAACTTAAAAAGAGGACAGGTTTATTTTGACTCAAGATTTCAGAAAGTTCAGTCCATGGTGGGCTGGCTCCATGGCAGAAACAACATGGTGGAAAGGAGTGGCAGAAGACAATTTCTTAGCCCATGGTAAACAGGAAGTAAAATGAGAGGGGAGAATACAGAGAAGAAAATACACCCTTCCTGGTAACACCCCAGTTGCCTCCTCCCACCAGCCCCCACCTCCTACAGCACATTCAGCCCTGAGTTTATCCATGGATGAATCCACTGATGAGCATAGCACATTGTTAGGTAAGTGGTAGCCACTCTTCAGGAACCCTTCTATATCAGTAGGTTTTTTTCTGGGGATATCTTCTTGGGGATCTTCTCCCAAGGAATGTGCAACATAATCCTAAAACTCTGTGGCCCTGCCACTGAACATTGAAATTTTAGAGGGGTCTCCTCCCCACCGAGAGGGGCCTCAAGGCCATCCATCTTTTGACAGATATAGAAGTCGCTTCCAAAATTTAGCTATTATGAGTTGCACTGCTATAAACATGACTATGTATCACTGTAACATGATGCTTTCAACTCTTTCTGAAGGCATGTAGTGGCTTTTATTCTTTTATCATTATGGCTGGTTTTTAGGAATTGGGCAAGGAAATTTAAGGCTGAGAAACTCACACTCTCCTAAGATACAAATGAAATAGAAATAGCTTTGTTTGGGGTATGACTGTGAAATGCTGATGGTAACAATTAGGGGAAATGCAGCTAGCAGGAAAAGGGTCTTAAGCAAATCTTTGCATACACCAGCATGCCACCACAGGGACTTGGCACAGTATAATAAGCTGGGTGTCTGATAGATTGCCAGTCCAACTCTGCAAGCTTCCAGATTGCATTCTTGCTGGGCTAGAATTGAGTGGAGGCTTCATAAAGTGCTGAGTGTAAAAATTTGCAGGAGGAAGCAACAGTCTTCTGCACCCTGGACTTTCCCTTCCTCCTGTTTCTTGTTTCCAGGTGCCTCGCCCTGCCTGGACCTTGGTTTTAACCTATAAATAGGATTTCAGTGCATAAATTTTGGTGGACATCATTTAACTCATAACAAATTCATGCATCAGATTTTCTGATGTTCTCTATACTTTAAAAAAATGTTCTCTATACTTTAAAAATAAGGTCTTTGAAAAGTTTCTTATTTTTCCAAGACCACCCGCCTCATAGTTCTGACTCTTAGACTAGAGCCATGCTGCTTCCGGCTTCTGGACAGAGAGCATATGCTTCATGAAATTGACCTTCTGAGTCATTTTAGAAGGTTGGCTGAAGACACAGGTCACAGGAGCCCAGGGCAGTGAGTTCAGATAGGCTTGACTCTCTTTGCATCTTGTCTTTGATATGTGTGGAAGTATGTGCTTATTAATGGCCTCAATACATATAGAGCTAAAATTTGTATCAGAAATAGCTGATTTCAAGGGCTTTTCGTTTTTTGCCAAATTAAATTCCGGTGAAATGTCTCCTTCATTTTCTTAGCAGGAAGGTAAGTGACCCATGCCAGTGTTCTTTGTGGGTTGTATTTTTAAAAGAAGGCAACTGGGTATTTGGGTTAAATGAATTTTGAAGTCAATTTATAACTAGAGAACGGGGACTTCAATGCACCCCTGCGATAGTTTTCTGAAATTGTTCATGTTAAGCAGTGCAGCAGGATATCCATGTGCTCTGGTTTCTCCTGGAAATTTAGCCTGTGCCCCATGACCAATGATACTTGCACACCCCTGGAAGACAGGCCTGGCTAGAGGTACTGCCTCGCATGGGACGGAAAGATCCCCTGGAATGGGTGTCAGGCCGTGACTGGCATCAGGTGCTGAGTGACTTGTCACAGAGCCACAAAACGGCTTTGCTTAACTCAAAGAAGTTCTGTAGGTGGGGTAGTTCAGGCAAGATTTGGTGTATCTGGGTCCTCCAATACCTGCCCATTAGACAGGATCCTTTGAATCATCACTTTCCTAGGAATCCTGCAACCTGAGTGCTGCTACAGACCTGGTTGGGGACAAAATGATCCCACATCCCTGCTGGGTACAATGCTGTGAACTTTTCAAGTCCAGAGTAGGAAGGCGAAGCATGCCACGTGCATGGCAGGTATGGCTGCCTATGCTGAGCTGGGTACTGGAGGCACAAGTTGTGATGGAGAAATACAGAACATGCTTAAATTAAAAATAAAAAGTGTATTACAGTAAAAGGCACATTGCCATGAGTTCCCCCTCAAACTCCTCTTCCTCACTTCCAACACACTCATCCCATCATCCTTGCCACTTTCTGCAGCAGCTCTGGAGTACTCTTTCCTGAATATCTTTAGTTTCCTGGCTGCCTTGATGTCCTGAATCAATTCAAAATGTGTCTCTGTCTTGGTCATTTTGAGTTTGTGGAAGAGCCAGAAGTTGCACAGTGCCAGATCCAGTGACTAAGGTGGGTGAGGATACAGGATCGTGTTTTTATAAGCCTGCATTTCCATTGGATGGTGCTCAGCAACAACATTCACCAAAGTTTTAATTCCACTTCATAAAGACATAAAGTTTTGCTTGGTCCTTGCAATGTGAGCAGGGCGGGGGTTGGTAGTGGTGGTGGATGCTTTTCTGCTCCTGCAGTCATTGTATAACTGGATTATGGAAAACATAGCCGCTTTCCAAGCATAGCCATGAAATCTGAACTTTCTTCTTCCTTAGGGTAACAAAAGTATCCTAATTTCCTTCCTTGAGAGCTCTGCATTCTGGAATATTTTAGGCCCAAGGACATTAAGGGGGTGGAAGGAAGGCATATGAATTTTGTGCTTTACACCGAAGCCAGGCTTTTTTTGGTTTCGCTAATGGAAGGTGATTATAGAACATTTTAATGTCAGAAGGTTTGAAAGCCATTATGCTTCTAAGCAGATCT
This sequence comes from Chinchilla lanigera, assembly GCF_000276665.1. Lineage (NCBI taxonomy): Eukaryota > Metazoa > Chordata > Mammalia > Rodentia > Chinchillidae > Chinchilla > Chinchilla lanigera. Next base: position 2,134,273 of record NW_004955487.1, read on the forward strand.
TAAAGCTCTCTGACTTAATGACTGGTGCTTTGGAAATCTCTCTCTCTCTCTCTCTCTCTCTCTCTCTCTCTCTCTCTCTCTGAAAAGCACACACTGAATACAACAGTGAAAAGTTGATTCTGCTGCTATTTATTATGTCTGCAGTAGCAACTCTTACATTGCTATCAGGTAGCACTGAGCTCACGGTGCGGGCTTTATCCCTACTTAGACACACCGGCATCAAATACAAAGATGATCCAATTACATTTCCTGCAAGTGCATCTCATTTACTAATGCTTACAAATTAAGGGTGTCTGTCACTGCCTCTGTGAACCACACAGAGAGCCTCTCCTATCTCATAAATTTCAGAGTGTGCCACATGGAAAGCAGGAAGCAATCCAACAGCCACAAGGAGTTGCTTGCAGTCTCGTCAGTAATGTCTGTCTCATCAGTAGGGAAATCTGCAAGGAGTGAAAAGGTCAGCTGCCTTTGGATTCCAGGATGTCAGGAGGTTGGACCAGCAGATCAGAGATATTCTGCACCATCATAAAGTAGTTAAGGTGGAACAGCTCTGCTAGGTTGAAACATGGTGTCTGTGATCAGTTATTTCAATAAGCATTCTTCCTTTACTGTCGCTTTTTTGAACTTTTTTTTCTACTTGTTTGCAGCACATAATGATTGCCTTTGTGGTGGGGAGTTGCTGCATGGGCATAATATATGTTAATACTTTTTATCTCTTCCTCCTGCCCTTCATGCCCCCCTCCATCTCTTGATCCCCTTCCCATTTGAGAAAGACCTGTCTCTTTACTTCCTGTTAATAATCTTTTACTTTGGTCTTTATTTATACTTTGGGTTTCTCATGTGAGAGAAACTACTTGATATTTAAAAGGTGTGTCAGATTTATTTCAGTTAATGTTGCGGTCTCAAGGTGCATCTATTTTCCAATAAATGATTCAAGTCTATTCTCTTTTATGGCAGAGTAGTACTCCACTGTCTGTAAACATCACATTTGCTTTATCCATTCATCTGTTGATGGCTATATAGGCAGATTCCAAGACTTAGCTACTATGAATTGTGCTGCTATAAACAGGGGAATGCACATGTCACTGTAATATGATGTCTTTAACTCTTTGAAATGCATGTAAACTAAGCATCCACCTGGTTATTTCTAAAGTAACATCTATTTAACCTACTCATGTATCTTTGTTCGGCTGCAACATGACCTGCAGCACACTGTTCAAGGCTGTCCAAGTCTTTCTGAGTGCTATGACAGAGTTTCTCTGCATTTAGATTTCTTCCCAAGGTGTACCTTGCCCAATTGTGACAAGTAAGCCTGCTATATCTTCTTGTAGGTAATACACGATGTGATTGAAAAATATTGTAAATGTTTAAATGAAAAAATTTTTGCAGTAAAAGACACATTGCTATGAATCCCCCTCAAGTCTCCCTCTCACTTTGAACACACTTATCCCATCAGTCTTGCCACTTTCTGCAGCAGCTCTGAAGTCCTCTTTCCTGGGTGTCTGTAAGTCCTGGCTGCCTGGATGTTCTTGATCAATTCAAAGAATTTCCTTTCATGGTCATTTTGACTTTGTGGAAGAGTCAGAAGTTGCACAGTGTCAAATCTAGTGAGTAAGGTGGATGAGGACACAGTGTCATGTTCTTACAAGCCTGCCTTTGCAGTGAATGACATGTGGTAGCAGCATTCTCCATAGTTTTGATCCAACTTCATAATAGACACTTAGGAAAGAGGCCTCCAGAAAGGCTCCAGAAAGTGGAAAGAATAATGGGTTAAGTGTGTTCAAATCAAGGGGAAGTATTTGAGGGGATGAATGGCAAAGTGATTTTTACTGTACAAAGTTTTAAATGAAACATTCACTGTCCATTTTGGTCACACTGCCTTTGTCTATGAGACATAGTTATAGTGAATAACATGAGTTTTTTGAAGTGCATTTCAACTTGGAAGGTTATGCCCTTAATGTTCAGAGAAAAAATGCTTAGCCATTCATGGTAATGGAAAGGAAAATCTGAAGCTGAGATTCTGTAGCCATAGATTGTACATTTTCTTCTTTCTTTCTATAGCATGTATGCATATAATAACACCTGTGTCTAGCCTATCTGAAAAGATACTTTGGGAATGAAAATCATGGTCTTTCCTCCAGTATTTAAGAGGTCACCATTAGTCTCCTTTCTTCTGATATACAGACTAATCTTGACTGTTTAATTGTAACTTAGATGTGAGAAAGCTTTGGCAGAAATCTCAGACTTTACTATCTGGGTTGTTTTATCTACTTCCAATTTTTCTGGATTATGGATTTTCAGATCATTTCAACATTGGCAAATCAATATCTTAAGCACCTGTGCTTTGAGATTTCTATTGTAGGCAATGGGTCAGATGGCAAGACACTGTCAGACTAAGTCCTGCCAGTTTGTAGTGGCATGGGAACTTTGTCTTAGTGAGGCTGAGGGATTGTTGTGATAAAATCCCAAACAGCAAAATCAAGGGAATTTTCTATGGACTCTGGAATATGGATTTGGGGAAATCAGGTTGTTCTTGGTTCTAAGAGCTCAGACACTACTAAAATATAACCTAAAATCTGACTCAGAGTTGTAACTTCCAATATTTCTTCCTCTTAGCCAACACTGATATCTTTCTGATTTTTTTCAATGGATCTAAACAAGGATCCATGTGACTGTGGAAAGAATACTGTGGATTGGGGACTTTCCTGAACTTCTAGGGCTTGGAAGCCTCATGTTCATAATTGATGCTGGGTTAAATAGTGCTTCCTAAATCTAAGTCTCTGAATTAATGATTAGGATTGACTGCATAAGTGAATTGGTCATGCCATTTGGCTATTTCTGTGGAAAAATTCTACACATAGAAAGGGAAGAGTGTTTCTGTTGTGACCAGGCTAGTGGTGCACTGTGGGCACATTAGAATAAGTCTGGGGATGACAGAGACTGTGTTCATGTCTGTCAACCTAGGCTCACCTGTGCCCAAGGCTTCTTAGCTCTTCCTCGTAGTTGTTTTTCCTTCCGAGCCTCCCATAGTTGCTATGGAGCATACATAGAATGGTGCTGATAGTAAATCAAGCTCTTTCTGTTCTACTCCTGATACAAATATGTGCTGCATCTACACAATCACTTTGGTCTGCAGCGAGGATACAGGGTTAGAGACAGGGTGTTTAATGCCCCTGTCCAAGGTGATTCACCTTTTGGGTCCTCATCATCTGCTGTATGATGTCATCGCAGAGAGGGAGCTTTAGGGGATTAATGCAAAGATGGTCCAACCCTCTCATCCTGCATGTGTGTTCAAGAAGGGAGAACAGCTTGGACCAGTAGAATGTGACAGAAACACTGGGGCTCTGAGAAGCTTCCATGTTTCTTCTCTTGGGATCCTTGGCTTAGCATATAAAAGTCACCAGCCGACCTGGCACCCACAGTGCTGTGAAAACCATGATCTCTTCTTGTTTTGGGCTGTTCATTTTGGGAAAGTTCTGGGAAGTGATTGTGGAGAACTAGAACAGGGACCTAAAATTGTTGGAAGGGAAGCACTTGGCCCCTCCTGACTGTGGTGGATGCTTCACTCCCTCTGGGTCTTGGATTTCTCTTTTGCATAATTACTGTATTGAACTAAATGAAGAATGTTAATGCCACCCACAGGTGCTGCCTCTCCACCTCCTTTCTAACTTCACACACTGCTCCTTGATCTACAGCAAGCTGCCCTTGTGAGCTGAGCTTGGAACATGGCATCCAATGCAGCACAATTTTAGAGAGGATCTACCACTGTTCATAATGAAGGGTTGGTATTCAATACTCTTTGGTTTTGCTTGTTTTTCCTCTTCTTCCCAATCTTCTTGCTCCTTGTCATTCTTCTCTGTCCTTCCACTTCCAAACTATTTTTTCCAGTGAATTATCATGCACTTTGTTTCACTCTGTGGTACAATCAGTAAAAACCCATGTCCTTGTTTGGGCTAATCTTCCACCCAGAAGGGTGCTGAACCACACTACCCAGGGAAGACCTGATTCTGCAAATGTTTCTGCTCAAACGAGGAAGGACAGAGAAGAATGACAAGGAGCAAGAAGATTGGGAAGAAGAGGAAAAAGAAGCAAAACCAAAGAGTAGCAGAAGTCAGCACCTGCAGCATCTCCAAGCTTTGCACACAGCTTTATGCTGTTATGCTTTGTTTTAATAAGAGCACATGCCATGTTTTTTTATGATTATATTCTTTTCATAACAGCTCAGCTAAAAACAGATAATGCTAGAGTCAGCTCTTCCTAAGAATTGGTCTGTTCAGACTGGCCATAGAGATTTGAGAAAAGTCATGGGTTTTGTTTTAATTGAATTTCTGCTAACAGCCTCCTTGGGATGAGGATGTGAGTGATGTTGGCTGAAGGTCTCTTGTCCCTTGGCAAAGCCATATTACTTTGCACTGAACAGACCATTCTTCATGCTCTACTTGGCTTTTTCTGAGTCCACTAGAGGAGTGCTGTATAATCCCGACTTGGCCAGCTTGTTTGCTCAAACGGAACCCTTCCAATCCAGTCTCTGCTTTCCAGGACACTCACATTTATTCAGCATCTTCTTTGATGTAAAAGGAACCCATTATTTTCATGCAACTTCTCTAGCTGGTAACTTTAGAGAGATAAACCACTGCAAATCCCCCTCCCCCTCCATGGTTCTTTCCCTCCTTGCATCCCTCTCTGCCTTCCTACCATACTGGGCAGTGAATCTAGAAACTTTGCACTAAGCTACAGCCCCAGCCCTTTTTTCTGTATATTTTGAGACAGGATCTCATTAAGTCACTGAGTTGCCCAGGATGAGCTCAAATTTGTGATCCTTTTGCATCTGCCTCCCAAAGTGCTGAGATTACAGGTGTGTACCACCACAAGGAGCTTTGGGCAAGTTACTCTTCTGAGTGCTCAGTTTTTTCATCTCTACAATGAAAGTGCTACTGCTTTTGCGAAAACAGTGTTGAGGGAGTTAGATTAGATGGTGTGCCTACAAAGTGCAGGTTGATAGAGAAATAGGTCCTTATTTTATGAGTGTTGGGAAGCCCTGCCAGAGCACGGTGTGTTTGGTCTGTAGTCAGTGGAAAAGGGAACTGAGTCTGTCTTCTGTCTGCATTAAAGATGTCCATCTTGGCCCATGCCTATAATCCTAGCACTCTGGGAGGCTGAGGCAAGAGGACTCCAAGTTCCAGTTCAACTTGTGAAGCTTAGTGACTTAGTGAGACCCTGGCTCAGAATAAAAAATAAAAAAGTGTTGGTCATGTGGCTCAGTGTGAATGACTCAATCCTCAGTACTGAAAAAATAAAAATAAAAATTTAAATAAAAACCAAAATGAACAAATAAAAAATTCTGACTACAGGAGATGGAGTCCCAGAGAGCAGCTCCCTGCTTCATAGAAGCCTGTGCTTGCTCAGGGCAGGATCAGCCCTTCCAGGAATGAGTCCATAGCAGATGAGTGGGTTAGTGACAATCCTGCCTGAGCAGCTGCCTGGTAAACTCTCTCATTGCCTCAGCAAATGGCACAATCTGGGGACCATGCATTCCCCTCAAGAATGGCATCTCCTGCTGTCCTTGTAGATGGACAATAATAATGAAGTTCATCAGCCTCTGAGGACTCATAAAAATTTAGAGTCATTAAAATTTAGAGTCCATATAAAATTTAGAGTCATTTTGTTGATATTCACTGCCTTAATTACTTTCTCAATGTTGAGATGCAATATTCAACACTTACAGCTTGAAAGAAGAGAGCTTTATTTCGGTTCATGTTCATGTTTTTAGTCCATTGTTGGTGGCTCCAAGGCTGGATGGCACTGCAGTGGGGCATGCTGGAGGAAAGCTGCTTACCTCATGGCAGCCAGGAAGGAAAAAGCAAAGGACAGGGACAGAAAGGGAGATATATCCTCCCAGATTGTACCTCCAATGACTCACCTTTCAGCAGGGTCTGTTTTCTAAAATCAAGCCAGCTTTACTGCCCAAACATCCAGTCACCCTCCACAATCCCCCACATCTGAGCACATGAGGCTTTAATGGGACATTGTAATGCCTACAGGCTAACTTGCTAGGGATTTGAAAGGAATTGCACAAAATCTAATAAGTTGAAAAGTGAACAACTGATACTTTGACAGTATTGATCCTTCCTATCCACGAACATGGGATACTGCTCTAATTACTTTGTTCCTTGACTTCTTTTATCAGAGAATTTTATCATATAGAATTCTGTGGACTGAATTTTTGTATCCCCCATTAGTATGTTTAAGGTCTGTTTAGGTTAATGGTATGATGCGGTGTAGTCTTTGGTAAATAATTCAACCATAAAGCAGAATCTTAAAAATTGAATTAGTGTCCTTATAAAAGAGACTCTCAAGGGCTCCCTCAACCCTTCTCCCATGTAAGAGTACATGAATATGTAGATTTTTATGGAAAACAGAACTCGTTGGTGCTTTAATCTAGAACTTACCAGCATCCAGAATAAATTTCTGCTTATAAGCAACCCTGTTTGTAATATTTTTGTAGCACTCAAAACTGACTAAGATATAAACCTTGTACAGAACTTGTTAGATTTATAAATAAGTGCAATTTTTCACTTTTTCATTCTTGATATATAAGGTAGTAACTGATTTTTGTATACTAACCTTGCATCCTGCAACCTTGTTATAATTGCCTATCAATTCTAGGAGTCTTTATTGATTCTTTTAGATGTGCTACATTGCCAGTCATTCATTGGCAAACAAATAAAGTTTTATTTCTTTTATCCTTGTCTATGCGCATTTTCTTTTCTTTTCTTGTCTTGTTACATTGAGTGGAATCTCCCATACTGCACTAAAAAAGGCAGTGGTAAGAGGGCATCTTCCTGCATTCTGCCTGAAAGAGCTTCTAGTTTTTCACCATTAAATGTGTGCTTATTGTAGATGTTAGAATTTTTTTCCTCACATTTTTTATGCTTCTTCATTTTGCCAATCTTGGTCTTTTCCAGAAATGTGTGTAAGTGTTCCTGCTTCCTGAGATCTTCCTGTAGCATCCAACCACCCCGGGCTCTCTCCAAGGCTTTCCCTCCATCAGTGCAGGGTGCTCCAGCTTGTCCCAAATAGCTGTTCATCAAGGAGCCCCTGCTGGCCTGGCTCTCACTGGGCTGATGCACCTGAGTTGAGGTCCCAGCCACATTTTGAAGGATGAGATTATGTTCTCTGGAATCTATTCACAGCATACTTGTGATATGAAGATTTTTACAAATGGGAATACATTGGGAATAAGTGGAGCCTTGTTGCTTGCCAGAATTTTTAATTAATTCAATCACCTCATTTTCAGTCTATAGAAGATGAACGCAAGATTTCCTTGTAGTTAAATCGAGTACTTTATTTATATAGCCATCTGTTGCAATAATGGCATGCCCCTGTAAAGTCCACATACCTTCACTAGTAGTACTGCTTCTTTCATTCAGCTCTGGTTATTTTTTAAAAGTATCAAGAACTGAACCCCATGGGTGGAAAAAATGAATAGTGAAATAAAAATGGAATGTGTTTGGCTTTCTCTATTCTTTGGTGTTTGTTGTTGTTGTTGTTGTTGTGGTGGTGGTGGTGGTGTGTGTGTGTGTGTTATCCTTGGAGATAGGGTCCCAGGTAGGTTCCTAGTTTCTTGTATATGATGAAGAAGAAATTGGATGAGACATACAATGGTAAGAAAAGAGCAGTAAAGTTTAATTAAGTGACAGTATACTCAGAGTGAGCAGGCTCATACTAACCAAAGGAAAATGGCACAAATGCAGAGGATATGGGGTTTAGTAATTTGAAATGCTGTGCCAGGTCGAGGTCATCTCTCACTGGATCTTCCACAACACAACTGACAATGTGATTGACAGGTTGCTGAGCTAGGTCAGCAGTGTTTACTGTGCATAGCCTTTCCCACAGTTCACTCTGTTATAACTGTCTGTATGAGATACAGTCCATATACGTGCACCTTCAGTAAGCTCCATGTGAAGAAATGCCATTTTAGGTTATGCTACCTGGTCTGGTGTGCATGCATCCTGGTTTGGGACTTTGGAATTTTCCAGGCCAGGCTCAGAGGTCTTTGTCTTCTTATCTCTGCCTCCAGATAGTAAGCCTTAGGACAAAGGTCAGGGGGTTGGGCCGGCAGTGTTACCCAGGTTCAAGTGAGTGGAGGGGAGTGGCCTTCAGCCCAAATTATACCATAAATATATATATATATAGTGTGTGTGTGTGTGTGTGTGTGTGTGTGTGTGTGTGTGTTTGTATATGGTTGTCACAGAAAAAGAAGATGATGCTGAGGATTTCATGTAGAGCAGAGAAATATTTTGTCAGCTTTCTGAGAGATGAAGTGAAAATTAATTAAACAGTACCAACTGACATGTAGTCACCAGCTATGATCAATTTATTTTTAACCTTGATAAGACTGTATAGGGGTCTAGAAAAACTTTAATCCAGAGTACCCTCTTCTCGATTGACAGTTCCTCAACTATCTTCTCTTGACTTTGGTTTCTTGACAATTTTCTTGTTTTAATTGATAATATGGAGGTAGTTAGTTGCTGTGTAAGTCTTCTCATCACACTGAGGTTTCAAAGGAGTTATTTCGGCTCCTTTGGTAACTCTCAGGGTTAGTCACTGTGAAGGTCTGCCTTCATTTCCGGAGTGTAAATATTATACTGTCTTACTTCCTTTCTCCAGTGCCTTCTGTCACTGTGCCTTCTGCCTCTGTCCCTGTCTCTGTCTCTCTCTCACACAACCACATGCACCTATGTGCCCACTCACACTTGCACACACTTGTAGGCCAGTATAAAAGTAGCCTCTTAATCAAGTGGATGCATTTTCCTGATGTGATAAAAAGAATCTATCTATCTATCTATCTATCTATCTATCTATCTATCTATCTATCTTGGTCCATGAACTTGGTTCTTTCCATAGTTCTGGTCACAAATCAAGTTGGGTGAGAACTGAATCACATTCAGTGGTTAAGTTCGATGTTGACTTTACAGGGAAATTCTATTCCGTTCTTGTCCAGTTTCGTCTGCAAGCAGAATCATGGAGAGAACTGAGTGAACGGAGACATCACTGTATACATTTCCACTGTCCCCAATCCTACTCAGCTCTTGCGGGTTCTGTAGCCCCAGCAGCATTAGTTTGGTTAATAGCTCAGCAATTTTCTTTAATAACTTCTATGAAAAAAAAAATCTCTGGAAAAGGTCAACAAAAAATTTTCCCCCTATTAATGCTTCAAAATACCCAATTAATTGACTCTAAGTGCCTCAGGGAAGAGAATCTTTGTTTCAATTAAAATAAGCTCCCTTTTGAGTAGAAATTTAAATTCTTTCTTTATAGAAGCTTGAAGGTGAGGCTCTAGCAACATTTATTTCACCATGCTGAAAAAAATAACTGAACTCAATGAACTTCACGTGCACAGGCCAGAGGTTTGTGCTCCAGGAGCACTGGGAAGGAACTCAGAGATCAGCAAGGGAGAGGAATGTGGAGGAAGGGAGGAAGGGAAGAGCCAGCCTCCCATCTACTACCCATCCCTCCTCCGGCACCTTGCCTTGTCTGTTCTGCCCAGCTGTAACCTGATTGCTGTGGCATATGGCTTTAAGACCCTTTTAAAGACTTCAGGCAGCAGGAGAGGAGGGTGTCTCTTACGTGTTATTATACATCTCCCTGTTGGCAGCAGTGACTAGGCACTCGTTTGTGGCTTTATCCGCTTTTGTGCACACAGTCAATAGCGTCTTACTTGAGCCAGCACCACAAAAATGAAGAATCCCTCCCTAATAAGGCCAGTGACTTGGAATGAGGGGGCAAAGCTTAGTATTGAGTACTTATTTTTTTTTTTTTCTAAAGGAGAATTTGCTTTCTCTTCTCTCTCTTTTTAATTTTTTTTTTTTTGTGTGTGTGTGTTGAAAATCAAGGAAAAGCCACATGGCAAGTGACATTCCCACCCCCCTCCATCCTGGGCTTTTGTGTCCCGAATTGGTTGGGGATAGACTTCACTGAGAGATAATCAGTGTGTCTTCAGTGCTGGAGGCTGGTTGTTAACCCCATGCATTCCGGAAGACAGAGAAGACTGGAATCATGTCAATCTCCTTAGAATGCAGGTAGATTGGGAAGGGGTTTGTGAGGCAAACTCATGTATTAAAAGTAAGATTAATAGCATTTTACTTTCCAAAATCTATATTTTGTTGCTCTGTAAAACTCAATAAAATGAACATAGGAGGAAAAAGCGTGTAGTACTAACCTCCATTGGCCACTGTTAATTGTGGTGGTAAATGTGATTGTCAAAGATTACTTTAACAGCATAGATAATTTAGTGGTCGTTATTTTAGCAGCATTACATTGCCAGCCTGTGGTTTCTACAACTGCTATAGAATATAGTTATTATCTGTTCCATTTGACTCATTGGCAAACATTTTGAATGTTTATTTTTATTTTCTTTTTCCTGTGCATACATATGTGTGCCTAGGTTATGCTTGTGTAATTACATTCTTTTATTCCACACCACAATGTGGAATCAGAATTTTGCATTTCCTCCAACCATATTTTTAAGTGACTCCACAACCCTACTATATTTTGATATCAGTCACTATTTTGGTATTGATACATTTGCAAAAATTTCCCCTTGTAAATAAGATAATGTTTGGGATCTGTTTTGTGTCTACATGTAATTATTCCTTTCTGCCAAGTGGCTAGAAGTTTCCCAGTTACGAGGCACTTTGAGTCTGTTGGTACATATGCCAAACAATTACAGAGAAAAATTACAGTAGATGACCCCTGTTAATTTAGTGTAAAAGGAAAGGATGAGTCAGGCACTCTCTGTCAGTATGAAATAAAAATCCTTTGCTAAGGTGATAGTGACATATTTTACCTATTGCATATATCTTAAAGCACCCCTACTTGATCCTAAACACACCGATGTTTGAGTGCTGATTACTTCCTCCAAAGTTCTCTGAAACTTGGATACATTGTTTATGTAACCTTACATTTTGTAAGTGCTGTAATTCTTTTTTAAAATTATATCTTTAAAAGTAAGCATTAAATGGGTTTTCTATTTCCCAAAAGGATTTAGAGGTAGAGTCATACCTCCTTATCCACAAGGAGATATGTTCCCAGATCCCAAATGGATACTTGACGCCATGGTTAGGATGGATACTGAGCCCTATATGCACCATGTAAGAGATGTATAGCAATGAAGTATAAAAATGATATAGAGATATGCTGTAGTAAAAGTCATTGTGAATGTTCTCTCTCTTCTGTGGTCTTGTGATAGCGCTACTGTGCGTATGTGATGAAGTAAAGTGACATTAAATTCCTGGATATTATGTAGCATCAGGTTGCTGTGAACCTAACAACGGATCAAGAGCAGGTACTTAAAGGAGCAGAAAACAAAACCAAGAGTCAGGAGTTGTTTCAGTTATTTTCTCATCCCTGAGCCACAATATCAATCACCTTCAGATTTAAGGAGGAAAAGTTTATTGTGATTCACAGTTTGTAGAAATTTCAGTCCATGGTTGGCAGGCTCCAAGGCAGGGTGGCATGGCAGAGGGACCTGGTGGAGGAGAGCTGTTCATGGCATGGTGGACAGGAAGTAGAGTAAGACTGAGGTGGGAGGAGAGGAGGTAGATCCTTGCAGGCCACATTCTAAGTGACCCAGCTCCTCCAACCAGGCTTTGCTTCCTAATATAGCGTTCAGCTATGAACTCATCAGTGGAGTCATTGACCAATGAGTATCACACCCCCATGATCCACACATCTCCCCAAAACCCCACCTGTGAGTACATGAGGCTTTGGGGAAACATCTGGCTATGAACCATAACAGGAGTATGCTGTTTATTCACTGTCTTATCCTAAACACATGCATTAATGTTTAGGTGTTTGCAGTTTACCCACCAACCTCCGACATTCATGTTCCCCTGGATGACCATTATCTTATTTTCTGAGGAAAATAAATCTCATCCCTGATCTACCTGGAAAAAGAACAGTAAGAGTATTCAAGACATTCTTCCCAGTTGAACTTTCCATATGGGAAAAGAGAACCTATACCTTGGCAGATCTATGATGATCCAGGAATCAATGGTGGTGTGAGGATATGTGTGCATATGCTGGACAGTTTGGGGGATCTTTTGGGAAGCCACAATCTTGTCTGTTTCTACAAAGCAGCACTTCAAAACTGAGTTCCTGCTACATTTCTGAGTTTTCAGAAGATGAAGGAAGGGCAAAGGAAATGGGCTTTCTCCAGGTTGGCTCCCAGGTCAGGGATCGATCTTCTTACTAGGGTTTTGATTTGGATTTGTAGACATTTCCCACAGGACAGCCAGATACTTCTGTTTTCCTATTCTTCACTCTAATTCTGAATAAGCTACGTCTATCAGGATCCATTTGAAGGGACTGTTGTGAATACTCTGGATTGTTTTCCAAGTTCCAATCTGACGATTTTTTTTCTCTGGAGACTTGCAGAAAATGTGCTTGTCTGGGAATCCATCTTTGAGTCTCAACTTGAACAGTTTGCTTTTCTTTTGGGTGCTCAGTTTCCAAAATGTGATTGGTCATGTAAGTTTGTTTGGTACCAGTATGATTACCAAGGTTTCTTTTCCAGGAAATCCCAACTAATGACGCTTCTTGGAAGGAAAACTTCAGCCTACCAGCCAATCAGAGGACTAGAGATATTAGGAAATCAGCCAACTACACCACTGCCGAGCATTTGATCTGAGGCTCACTGGGGAGCTGGTTAAAAATGCAGAACTTCAGGCCTACTTTGGGCCTGGGGAACCAGAAGCTGCTTCTTACCCAGAGCCCTAGGAAATGGAGAGGACACAGAATGCTGAAAAGCTCAGAGCTGGATGATCTCAAAGTTCTTTACGGCTCAATAACAGCCGTGCTGTTCTCCTTCTGTTTCCCCATGCTCTTTCCAGCCCCCTTTTCACTCTTCCTTCCCTGATACACTGAGTAAAGAATTCTCTTTGATATGTAGAGTAGTGAATTTCCATTATCTCCACAGGGGCTTCATATGTCCAGGGACCCCGGGAATCAGGGGGTTAAATGCAAAACATTACCATAGGACAGCTGCCAAGGCTTTGCATTCTGAAATCTGATAAATGAAAAATGGGCATGGTATCAAATTTAATCACATTTGTATTCAGATGTTGTTGAGAGCAGACACTGATTTATGAACTAGCAACAGACACCAGATTTCCTGCCTGTGTTATATACATATGAATGGGTGGATGGATGGATAGATAAACAGACAGTGAAATTATGCTGCAAATTACATGGCACCAGGCCTGTTTAGAACCTAGATCTCATCAAACCGATATTAAAAAATACTACAGATATAATTTTTGTCTGGGCAGAGACTGGTTTACTTGCATCCTTAAGAATGGGCTTTTAAAAAAATTTTTTTTAAGGATTCTCTTGCTTGGTGCAGTGTTAAAGGTGTTCCTGGTTTTCTGGTATCTTTTTGTAAGCACAGAGTATTCTTTATGGGGTGGAAAAGGACAGAGGGATGATTGCACCATGGCTGTGCACCATCCCTGTCCCCACCTCTCCATTCAGATGTCATGCATGCCAAGGCTTGCTAGGGACACTGCGGACTTCACCTAAGCCTGGGTTTTCGATGAATTGGATGTTCTGAGCTGCAGAAGAAGAACATGCAACCCAGATTAATAATGGAGATTACCAGATGTAAGAATGAAAGATTGCTCAAACCATTATAGGGAATAAGAAAATAATTCTTCTATAAAACAATAGAGATAATGCAGAGTTTCACTAGACAAGATGATAGGAATTCACCATTGTAATTACACTGCACATTGTTACCTTCAAATCAGTTGCTCAGACCACCAGAAACAAGCATGCACAATCGATCAGAATATAAAAAATTGTAATCATTAACTGTTTATTTCAATATACCATCAGACATCAGTAATACAGTTATAGCAGCTATTCATAGATATGTTTATATTTTGTGTTCCTTCTGTCTTTTTTCTTTTTTCCCTCATCCCAGTTGTTCATTCCTTTGAGCAATTTATTTCCTTTTCCATGTAACAACCACTGTTGATTCGTATTATTTTGTTTTGAGACCCTGTATCACTTTGAATATTCTTGCTTTGATTTGTTTACGTTCATGATACTGGTAATGCTGCTACTGTTCTATTTCTTTGTTTGTTGTTTCACATGCACTACTCTCTTTAAAATAAAAAATAAATAGAAAATAAATAAATAATGGAGATAAACAACTTTACTCCCAGCCTGAAAAAGTATGGAAGATTAGGTTTACTGTTTCTTAGACTTTTTTTTTTTAAAGACAGGGTCTACCTATGCTGCTCATTCTAGTCTTGAACTCCTGGGTTTAAGCAATCTTCCTGCTTCAGCCTACTGAGTAGCTGAAACTGAAAAGCTACATTTCAACTGTAAAGGTAAATAACTTGCAAGAAGAAGTTCTGTACTGTTGAAGAGGTCATTATTGGGTTCCTAAGGACATCTAGCTCTCTCCACAATATGTTTTATTTGCTGTGCCTTCTGCATATACCATTTCCTTGTGCAGATGCCTTGAATTTGGCCAATTTTATTCATCTCTTAAGGGTCACATAAATACACTTATTCATTTTCAATAAATATATAAATGAGATTCTGCATTGGGCTAAATGGATATGATACAGAGATAGATGACTCATGGTTTGCCATGAAAAAATCAGTGCAGTATAAAAAATTGTATAAATATGGGGAAAAAATCAGTGCAGCATAAAAAATTGTATTAATATGGGAAATTTCAATGCCACTAGGGGAACAGTTGAGTTCAGCCCAGGGAGTTGCATGGCCCAGACAAGGCACACCCATGTCACCTGGAAGGGTGAGCAAAGAAGAGGGACAATGACCAGGG
>NW_004955487.1:2149232-2174626 GCF_000276665.1 Chinchilla lanigera
TTTTTTTTGGTTTTTCTCCGGTACCGGGAACCGAACTCACGACCTTGCGCTTGCCAGGCAGGCGCTTTTGCCGCTGAGCTAAATCCCCAGTCCCAAGGTGTCCCTTATTTGTCATGTGGGATGCAGGCTGGTGAGTGTTCTGACGGGCAGATGGAGATAGGTGTTGGACACTCCTGGGACGGGAAGCCATGGAGGTGGGGAAAGCATGGTGGCCAATGGGCAGTAAACAGCTGTCATGTGTCTGGAATAAGCTGTCTCTGCCCTGGGTTCCAGCGACAGAGAGAAGACATTGATAGATTGACAAACCAACAATCACTACAGTGTAATTTTTACTCTTTGGGGGAAAACAAATAATCATGGTGGCTGCACCTCAACCTGATGGGTGGGGGCCATTGATGAAAAGATCAAGGACACATGAGAGGTTTAAGTGCAGTGGCTTCCACTGAAAGAACCCACATTTGTACAGCTCCACCCTCAGGGGTTGAAAATCACCAGGACTAGGTGAAGAGGGTGGAAAAGAGAAGAGGGTTTGAACAGGGCTCCACTTTGGAATTCCAGGTAAGTGCAGGTGCCATTTCCTGAGAGGTGTCACCTGGAGGAGAAGTTTCTTTGTTTTCATTTTGTTTTAATTTGAGTGGAAGAGGACAAATGATGGAAATGACACCAATTAGACCTCCCCTCTCCCAAGGAATCTTCCCAGCCATCCAAATTGGAAAGAGACTTCCCTCCCCCTTTACTCCTTCCACAAACAGAGCTCCTGCCACCCACAAGGAATCCACGGTACCCTGAATCTCTAATTCCATTGCCTTATCTTCTTAGTTAAATCTCCTGCAGGTGGAGGACCCTGTCCTGTTCTTGCTGGATCGCTCAAAAAGTCCAAAGCGTTCTGCTGTGTGTAGAAAGTACTGGTGGATGTTAAGTTGATTTGTTGATTTTTTTCCCTTACTGAATACATTCCCAAGAAACAGCCAAACCCAGAGTGAGGAAGCCATCTGGCAAAAAAAAAAAAAACACTCAAGAGAATGCTTCTTGGCTCTCACATTTTAAAGGCCTTAAAATAGCTACCATTTATTGAACATTTTATTATGTGCCAGGTATTGTGCTAAGCCTGTGATATCTGTCACCTTATGCAATCTTCAAAATAGCCTAGTGGCATAAAAGTACAAATACTCCCATTTCAAAATGGAAGATGGTGGAGTTCAGAGAGTGTGACATTTTTGAGGGGGAGGGGAAGTCCGTAAATTTTGATGTGAAACAAATCCAGACTTTGCACCTATTGATTCCCTGTCCATGGGATTTGTCCTACCTATGGAGAGAATCTCACATACCTCTTTTCACCAGTGTCTTTTCAATCATTTACAAAACCGATATACACAGACTAGAAAAGTAAGTCACCTGCCAAGTTGCTGGAGCTTCAGACCTTTAAACAGTACCCTTCCATCTCCAACATGCTGATTTTAAGACTAACACATTGAACTAACTTTTCTTCTAGGCAGTATAAATCATAGAATGAAATCCAATGCCCTGGAGGCATTGCATACTAGTGGAGGATATTTGAAAGAAGAAAATGTGAGCTTAAATAGTGAAGAGTGGACCTGGGAAGATCCCTCTGGATGACAACCACGAAGACGGCTACTTCACTCAGCAGATGAAACTGAAAAGAGAAGAGTCTGTGATTCTTCCTTCTAATGTGAACAGCAGCACAAGCTCAATGGATACTTGCAGAGCTGAATCTCAGCCACATATCACCTGTTAATAGATACCCAAGGGTGCATAAGTATTTCAACAACTAAGGTTGTCAGAAATGGAGTTTGTGTGTGGATGAGTTAGTAGAAACAGCACTACTATTGATTTTCAAGGTAAGACTGGATGACAAAATTTCTGAGACCTATAGGAAGTTCTTGCACCAAGTGGGTGGGGCATGATGGGAAAACTGAGTGGAATGGTATCTCCAATACTGGCACTGTATTTGGACTTCATTTAAGACTTTCTGTTGGGGTTAGTATTATTCACCTATTAGAAGAGAAAAGGCAAAGAGCTCTACAACATGAAATCAGCCATCTCAGAATCCAGGAAGTTTTCTCTTCCACTAAAGAGAATTAATTCAGCGTAGAAGGTGGTGGTTGTGTAGAATGAATCTTCTCCTCAAAGCATCTTCTCCTCAAAGCATAAATTAGAACCTAAACAATAGCTTAAAATATGCCCAAAGGCAAATCTGTGTAGAGATCGTCCAAACCCTATGCACAGGTAACAAAGACAGTCTTGGTGACTTACTTGCATCAAGAGAAAACAATGGTAGCCTGAACAAAAGTGGAGAGTTACCTTCGATGGTTTGGGGACCAAACAAAACTGCAGAATTCACATAAAAGTCTTCAAGAATCTTCAAGAGGGACTTTGAAAGGTAGACGAGCAGCTGCATCCCCTGGTGAAATCAGCTCAAACACAACTGTGCTGTGCTTGGTCTGAGACGATAAGGCAGTGGGCAGAGAAGCTAACTTTGTGAGACTGGGTTCTGAAGTTAGGCTGCAGAATGCAGAGGCCACTGCAGTGCTCCGTTATGGGCACATGATTGTATCGGTCCAGGACTCATACTGGAAGTGAAGTATGTGAAGAAACAAAATACTTTCTAAATGTATTATGAGGATTATATGAGCCAATATGCTTTAGTCCTTGAGGCAGAGTCCAGCACAATTTAAGCACTTTGAGAAGGTGAGCTTTTATTATAATAGAAATTAGGATTAAGCCTGAAAGGAGAAAGAAGAGGAAGTCATTGGAATAGAAGAAAAAGAAGAAGAGGGGAGAAAGCAAGAGGCATCGAGAGATTTGGAGAAAGAGACAGATTTCAAGGAAGAGATGGTGGCATTTGGGGAGATCTTAGTCACCCTAGACTGCTACCAACTCAGACTGAAATCTTGAGATGTGGCCCCGGATCTTGTATGCTGCACAGCATGTGCTCTTAGCAAATGAGAGGGTGGGGGTCAGGACTGGTGAGTAATGTGCAGATCACAGAGTGCTGAGGACTTCTCCTCCAGGTAGGGGTACCTGGTGTCCAGGTGTGGGTTTCCACACTCAGCATCCCTGTTTATTTTATTTTATGTCATTTTATTTTTTTTCCAGTACCGGGAATTGAACTCACTACCTTGCGCTTGCCAGGCAGGTGCTGTGCCGCTGAGCTAAATCCCCAGCCCCAAGTATCCCTGTTTAGATGCACATCCAACGTCTGAGTGTGGCCTGGCTTCCGGTTATAACCACGCTGATCCGCAGATCCTCCTAGAGCAAGATCCACTGACACTGCCCTTCAGGATTTCTTTAGGGTCCATCTTCAGAAACATTAAGAAGCTTTTAACTCTCGGGGATTGGGGAAGGGGGCTCATGGAGGCAATAGTCCACCTCCATACTTTCTCATCCCTGAACTGGCTGTAGGAAGTCTGTAACTCAGCACAGCATTGCCTCTATAATTGGCTGTGAAATTACCTCATTGCCTTCATTAATACCATCCCAGCATCCCAGACACATTTGAAGATATCAGTGAGTCTTCAGCACAGGACAGGATTCTTTAAGCAGGTGGCCATTTTTCCTCTGAGATCCTGGTACATTTGTGCACACAGGAAGCTTCCCCACCCAATCCCCAGCAGCACCATTCCAGTGCTTACTGTGAAAATGCACCTGATTCCAGCCCTCCCTCTACACTCAGAAAACCTGTGACAGGTCTCAAGACAGAAGCCAAATTGGAGCTGACCAACCACCCACCCTCCAGTGGAGTCCCTGGCAGACAAGTGGCTCAGTAGTCAGACTTAAGTGGTGAGAAAAACATTAAAACAACATTAAAGTTAGAGGTAAACCAAGCTCCAGATTTCAGACCTCTGTCTCCGAGGACCAGCAGTCACGTTGATGTTTTTATGCTTTTTGAATATAAAAGTCACTCTCTACTTTTGCTCTCAGTGACTGTGTACAAAGGCTCATTTATAATTGATACATAGAGTCCTTAAGAAAGTAAACCAAATGTCATCTTTCCTTTTTCTACACAACCAAGTCATTAATTCCACTGGATAGAAGCTCTTTTGACCCATAAAAATAAAACAGTGAGATCAGCTGGGTGACTTCAGTGCATACAAATATTGTTTCTTATTACCAGTAATATTTTTTCAGCCTCCCATATCACATTTACCACAGTTTCAAGATAGAAGCCAAATGGGAGCTCTCTGGGCTTACTAAAAGTTACTGTGAACCTCTGATTCACTGGAGTGATATACACTGAGAAATGAGAGACCTATCTGTCCACAGGCCTTCTCCAGGAAGCCTGTCTGTCTTCCCTATCTGCCCACAAGCTTAAAATGAGGGAACAGTTCTCTGTGCATCTCTGCATTCCTGAAAGTATCTCCCATACCTGGATCTCACCTGGTGCTTCCCAAAGGGTTTCTCATTGCTTAATGGAACTGACATGTGAAAGTCTCTCTCTCTCTCTCTCAGATTGAATCCAGGACCTTGCAACTAACTTACATCCTCAGTGCCCTCCCCTTTTAAACTATTTTTTTTCAGACAGGGTCTCACTAAATTGTCCAAGCTGATTTCTAATCCTTGATCATCTTGCCTCAGCTTCTTAGAGCACTGGGATTGAAGATATGTCCAAATACACTCAGCTTTATGAATCTCAAAATTCATATGAAGCCCCATTTTAAGAATGAGTCCTGGACTCTCTGGCTGCAATACACTCTTTCCCAAGTCACTTCACTTTAAAACTTGCTGTTTCTGTCCACGGAGAGGAAGATTTTTTTGCTAGATGAGGTTGAAGGTTCTCCCAGCTCTATCTGTAATGCTCTCTACTTCTACTGGCACATACAAATTTTGTACTTCTGGACAATCAACTTGATAGAGTTATCACATAATACCTTTTTTCTCTACATTTCTTAATCTGGATAAAGTTGATGATCCTAAATATTTGAGCGCTCTAGTATATTTTTAAAGAAAAGTAGAAAAAAAGATATATTTTTGAATCTAGGTTGAGAAGGCTTATTAATATTCCTTGAAATATTTTGATGTGTAAAAACTCATCTATAAATTCTAAAGAGGCAGGAAATTTGATTTTAGTAATATTTTTTTGTGATAAGAAAACAGATTTTTTTCACCATAGATAATACAGGCTGAACTAGCATTTTTGTCAAATAAGAAAGCCCTTGAGCATAAAAGATATTTGAATATAACTCTACTGATTTTTGAACTTAATACAGTGTGGCCCCTCCTTCTGTATACACATCTCCTACAGGTCCTTACTTAGGAGGTTTGTTTTCCTGGACCATTTATTACAGTGACACTGAGGACAATTAAGAGCCAGAGTTCTGCTTTTTGGTTTGCCACTCATGGGTCCTGCTGTCATGGACCAATGACTTTCTGTCTCTGTGTTTTGATTTTTTCACTTATAAAAAAGTTATTGTTTAATGTGCTTTCTTCTCCCATTCTGGCTAAGGTGTCCCATGTTTTATTATTCAACCAGAATATTCTGTGATTGGAGAATTGCCCTGAGGTTCAGTCAAACAAGAATGTAGGGCAAGAACCTCATCAATATCCCACCCTTATGCCTCTCTGATCTAGTCCAAATTTCACCCACTTACACTGTGGCTTCATCACAGCTCAGGAATGCTCCAAAACATGAACTGGTGAGACTTTAATAAAGTTATTACGAAGATCTGGCTCATTGAGAACTCAGAAAAGTACCAGTAGGAATCAGAATGACACAAAATAGAAAATGGCATGCTTATGTGGGTCTGTTTTCTGTGAACTGGAGATTATACATTTTGCATCTTTCTAGGAGACAGGAAAAGTGTCTGATCCTGTGAAACTCAGAGTGTGGACCAGCAGGATTATTTGTTTAGCACATCCTGTGAGTGCTCATGACCTAGGAACTCAGCTGACAATAGGAGTCTGTAGGACATTGGTCCGTCCTTTACCCACAAATTCTGAAATCCAGATTGAAGAGTCTTATTTGAAAAGGCTCAGTGTATAAAGTGGCAACTTTCTTCAAGGTGACTGGAACTCTTTGGCTCAGTGCAAATGGCCCCATGGAGTCAGAGAGTTCTTCAGGAAAATGAGCAGCAATGGGGAGGACAGGAGCACCTCCCTCCCATCCAGGAACACTGCTTCTGCTCAGCTTTCTACAAAAGTGTGGAAGGGTTGGGGTAGAATTTCTCTGCCCATTTTTAAGAGCATTTTTTTTTTTTGTCTTTTGAAAGCAATGAATACTTTCCTTGTTCAAGTCTACTATGGGATGATGGGCAATGAGATGTCACAACAAAAATTTGAACTCAGATTCTTATCTCACACCATACCTCAGAACATATGCTAGAGACATATATTAGAACTAAAAATATTACATATCTGAAAGAAAATGTAAGATAAACATTTCAGACCTTGGGCTAGATAAAGATTTCTTAGATATGACATAAACTACATTCATAAAATGAAAATTTGATTAATGAATTTGATAAACATGAACCATTTTGCATCCTGAAATAGGGTATTAAAATAAAGTCAAGCTATATAATGGGAGAAAATATTTATTGTGTATCTGATAAAGACCTTACATCTTTAATATACTATGCAATTCAATAGTAAGAAGACAAGTAATGCAAGTCAAAAATGAGCAAGCCTGGTGCAGTGGTATATGAGTATAATCTCGGCACTCTGGGAGGCTGAGGCAGGAGAATCCCAAGTTCAAGCCAAGTCTGGGCAATTTTGTGACTTAGTGAGACCTTGTGTCAAAATAAAAAATCAAAAAAACTGGGACTATAGCTCAGCATGGAGGACAAAAAACAAAAGTCTTTGACCTGAAAAAAATAATTACGTAGTTTCATATTTCCATGTTGACACATTTTAAACTAGAATGGCTTTTCATCCTTCCAGTGTTCTCTTTATTAACTCTAGTTTATCCTTCAAAACCTATCTCAACTGCAACGTGCTTATGCTTGTTAAGTTACCATGGACCTTTGAGAAGCACTTGGTAATTTCCATCTTCTGTGCCCTGTTCCTTTCTGAATCCCTCATTATACCATGAACTATTGAAAGATTCCTAATCTATCACTGCATTCTCAGTGCTGAATAGAGGATGAGTTAAATAAATCAGACAACGACAATGAGAAGAATTCAGATCAGTTTAAGACAGACACAGTATTCATGGGCCACATATGAAAATTGAAAATCTTAAATACACTTACTTTTATAATTCTCATAATTCTCTTTGAAGTAGGAATTTCTACTCCTGTTATGTAGATGGGAACACAGAGTTTCAGAAGACAAGAGCTATACCATCTGCAGGCTGGCCCGTGGGTTACAAGAGACCAACATATCTTCCAGAGATGGAGAAAGTTTCATTGGGCATCAGCTACAGCATTGGTCAAGGTGTAAAATCTCCCTAAGCCTCAGGTTCTTCATTTGTAGAAAAGGGTGATGCTGGTGTCTGGGAGATCATTGTGGTCACTGTATTATACTAGAATATTATTCTATGAGATTGCATGGAAACCAACTAGGGAACAGCTGGGCAGTTGCAGTGCTCAATAGTATGGAGCCATAATCCACGACATTGACAGTATCAGTGGTGTCACTCCTTTGCTGGTCCCTCTGTCCCTAGCATCTCTTTTCCCTTGGCTTTGAGAAGAAAACAGAGAGGAAGAGAGAGGCTCCCTTTGCTACCTTCCACTATCTTCCTGATGCCTAGTTTCTGAAGGCAGAAAATCTGAGAGTCTCTCCTGGAGCCCAGGAACCCACCATGTTCACAGCATCTCTCTTGAAGGATCAGCTACAAATGGGAGAAACGGAAGCAAAATGTGCTGAGCAGGGAGTCCCGCTTGCCACTCCAAGCTGTTCTGTGATGATGTATTGTTCTCTCAGACTTCCGACAAAGAGGAATGCTTGGGCTTGGGCTGTGATAGATCTCTTTAATTATATGATAATCAGAGATGAACTAATTAGATACCACTTGATAACTAATCAGTTGCAACATTCATAAGACCGTCCTCATTTCTCCCTCACATCAATTTCACAGATGGTGGCTGGTGTTCCGAGGGTAGGACTTGGGGGCACAGCACAGAGTGTGATTATGGTGGAAGGATCAAATATTCGGTGCAGACAGTAGAGCACTACCAAGACTGATGTTGGGAAAAGCAAATGATTTAATACTGGATTTAACCTACTTGAAAAACTGTCTAGGAAAACCAAAAAGTCGTCAAGGAGCACCTGAAGTTCCTTGGCACCATCTGTCTGGAACATTAAACAAAGCCCCGGAGGCCCCGGGAGAAAGAAAATGGAAAATTTAATGATTAACTTAACCTGGGTAACTTGCTAGATGTTGCCACTGTGGCTGGTCATTAGCCCGCAAGTCTCTACAAGCTCTGAGAGACCTGCAGGAGATCTCCCCAGGGAAGGGTGCTCTCTCTAGACAAAGCCACCAAGCAGGCAAAGAAGCTGACTCTTTCCCTTGCAGATTTCCTTGGAAATCCAGTTTTTCTCATCCATTAGCTCCACTCCGTCTCTTGCCCTTGATTCATATTATCTCTGGAGAGCTCAAGTGTATGAAACACTCAAATCTAACCATGGATCTATGCGCTCCTCTCCACAAAAATTCTTGCCCACAGACACTTATGGAGCCACTACAATTTGGCTGACATAGCAATGACTGAGTATGAAAGTTATACTTCATAAAAAGAAGATGATGTTAATTTATTTATTTATTTATTTATTTATTTATTTATTTTTTTTTTTTTGGTTTTTCTCCGGTACCGGGAACCGAACTCACGACCTTGCGCTTGCCAGGCAGGCGCTTTGCCGCTGAGCTAAATCCCCAGCCCCCAAGATGATGTTAATTTAAAGAAGCACTATGATTTTATATAGCATTAGGGCTGAAAGCAAAAAAAGAAGTCTGCTCAGTACAATTATAAATTGGCATTTATAAAAAGATACCTCCAGATTTCACAGCTGTTAAAATAGGATCAAGAGTTGTGTCTATTTTATCTTCCAGCAGACTAAATATTTCTGTATAACACTTACATCTTTGATCCACTTTAATTTTAACTTAGTGCATGGTGAGAGATACAGGCCCAGCTTCCATCTTCTGCTTGTGGATATCCAGTTTTCCCAGCACCCTTATTAAAGTAGTTAGCTTTCCTCTAGTATATGTTTTTGGCTCCTTTGTTGAAGATCAAATACCCGAGTGGGTATGGGATTTGCTTCTGCTTCCTCTGTTCTCCTCCATTGATCCACATTTCTGTTTTTGTTCTAGTACCATGCTGTTTTTATCCCTGTAATTTTGTAGTATAACTTCAAATCTTGGGAATAGCCTATATGTCCATTAATGTGTGAATAGATACAGCAAATGTGGAAGGTGTATGTAATGGAGTGCTATTCTGCTGTACAGAAGAATAAAGCTGAGGTATTTGTAAGAAAATGGGTACAACATGAGACCATAATGTTGAATAAAATAGATCAAGCACACAATCTTAAATATCCCACTATTTCTATTATTTGAGGAACAGATTATAAATGAAGAGCAAAATAAAAGATAGATAATAGGAAGTAGGGAGATAGATCTTTCTCAAAAGAGAAAGCGATCAAGAGATAGAGGGAGGTGGAGGCAAGGAAGGGAAAACAGGTTCTAAGAATGAGAGAATTGAAGAAAAAAGTGAAGATAGAATTTTTCAACTGGGAAGAGGAACAAGAGTGGGCAGGACAAGGAAGGATGGGAAGAGAAAGGGACAGAAAAAGAAAGCAAATACATTATGTACATGCACCACCCCACATGATAAATGTAATCATTATGTACTGCAAACATGGACTGATAAAATATTTAAGGAATAAAATGTGTATGGTGTGCAGTAAAATATGATCAATGCATATTTATGCCAACTGCATCTACTTGGGGTGTCACCATCCCAATATTTTAGTAAAAACATTATTCTAAAGAGTAAGAAAAGTATCCTCATGATACATTCAGAATTTTGTCCAGTTTCTAATTGTTCCGGGCTAGAGACTTCACCCCATATAATGTTCCATCCTTACCCCAGATCTTATCTCTGAAAGGTGAACCCCTGAACCATGCATGGCTTACAGTGGGCTTTTCTGATCATGGCCTGCTAGCTGGCTTGCATCCGTGTGCCAGCAGATGCTTATCTCTGGAGCATTCAGTATGACCCACCTCTACTGGAGGAACCAAAGCAGGAGCAAAACACACACAAAGAGGGATCAAGCTCAGGCCTCTCCTGACACTGCTGCACAGGAATTGGGAAGTTACTGATGTAGTCAGAACCCTACCTGATGGAGCGTGCATAAAAGTGTGCCAATTACTCAATATTTAGTTTACAAACAAATGCAATTGAGTTTTTAAACTAACTCAGGTTGTCTTCCCTTGAAGTTCAAGTCTGCAAGAGAAAATGAATTCCTTTAGTAGGAGAATTGTGCTAATGTCCCTAGTTTCTAGACAATCTTTGCATATGAGATATAATGTTGCATTTTTAACTCAGACTATACAGTTTTTAAAATAAAATTGTTTCAAAGACTGAGGTAGGAGGATCATAAATTTGAGCTCAGCTTGAACTATTTAGTAATTTAGAGAGATTATGTATCAAAATAAAAAATCAAAAGGGGTGCAGATGGAGCTCAGTGCAAAGGCCCTGGGTTCAATGTCTGATAAAATACTAATACTAATACTAATACTAATAATAACAATAATAATAATAATAATAATTGTGGGGAGCAGCTGAAGCTGGAAATCAATCACATGTGCAGGGCTAAGATAAAGCCAGCCCTAGAACGTGGGGAGCTCCTCGAGCCATGTAAACAAGCTGTTTCAGCTTGCAAGCTGCTTCCTAGGCAGAGAGATTAAAATTGACATCAACCTCCCAAGTGTATAAATAGACACCCCTATGGTGGTTGTCCAGTCCTCTTTTCCCATCTGGAAAGAGGCCTCCACCTGACCTCAGCTTTCGTCTCTTGTCTTTATATTCTAAATCCTCTTACTGTTTTTCCCTGGAACCACTGACAGCTGCGCTGGTTCATGGCAAATAATAATAAATTTTCCATTTGGAGAGGATTCCTAAAATTTAGCTTATCTATCCTCATTTTTTTTTTTTTTTAGAAAACAGAGCTTTATTGAGTGAATACAGAGTCAGAACGGTATTTCTTTGCTCTTAATTTGAAACTATTCCCTTGGATTAAAACTCTCTTTTCTAAGGCATGCCTTGTGGTGTACATGCACACCCATCACTCTCATGGACCCCTGTTCTCCCACTGCCCTTCTCACACGCTCTCCATTGCAGTTGTCTTCCTCTCTCTTTAAACCACAGTACTTATAATCTTGTTTGAAATATGCCTTACAATAATCTCTTAATAATCATGCATTTCCCTCATTGTCTGTCTCTGTCTTGCCTCTCATTCTTGGTGGGGCACACCTGATCCCAGCACTCTGGAAGGCTGAGGCAGTAATATCACAAATTCAAGCCCAGTCTGTGCAAGTTAGTGAGACTTTGTCTCAAAATGAAAGAATAATTAAATAGGCTGGGGATGTAGCTCCATGTGAGAGCCTAGGGTTCAGACATACACACACACACACACACACACACACACGCACATGCACAAGCACATGCACACACACACAAATACGGTTTCCACAAGGACTGAGGATTGTGGCTACTTTGACTGCTTCATTCAGTAATGTGTCCCCAAAGCCTGGAACAACGTCAGCTCTAATAATTATCTGCATGTGCAGGAAGGAAGGCATAAATGGGCTGGAAGTGGTGAGTAGCGAATCCCCTCCCTGCCTCAGAGGCTCATGACTGTGTCAGGCAAGCCTGCAGGGTGCAGGTCCACCCTTCCCATGGATCTGTGCTGACCTAGAACTGGAGCCTCAGTTGATGATGCAGGGGAAAAGCTATTCATGAGAACCCTCCCTCCCTCAAGTTCTCTGCTGCCTGGTGAGCAGCTTCCATTTCCAGTTCAGTCTGAGAAGGCAGAGGGGCAGAGCCATTGTATCCTCGCAGGGTATCTTGGGACCTGGAGTCACACACTAGATTTTTATTCAGCAGAATTTTTTATCTACCATTTCTAGGAGCACGGAGGTTATGCTGAGCTGCGGCACCTGGCAGATACCAGCAAGCCCTGATTTGAAGATATTCACGAGGTGAGGCTATGACTCTGTGGCATAGGACCCTGTAGCACATGATGCTGCCTCCAGGCTTGCAGGAGGATACAGACCCCATCCACCAGGGCCATCTTCCCTCTGTGGCATCCCTCATGATCCTTTCAAATCAACGTGGCTTTGGGGCCAGGTAGGCTTATTCCTGGATAAGGCTGACTAGCAGCAGAAGGTGATTGTGCATTGGACCACCCATCCTCGTCAGCCACAGCGTCCATGACTTTGTAGGGACTTGCTTGGGAAGGGGACTTGGGGGTAATTAGCATGCTGGGCCCCTGGCAGCCAGACGGCTGCTTATTAAGTCTTAGCTCTGTGTTTTCTGAGGGTTGCACCACAACTCCTTTGTATTCATACACTCTTCTTGCTGCTCTGAGAATACCAGAGCTGCAAGCTCGAGCACAGGATGCTTGTATTAAAGCTTTACTTTTGTTCTTATTCCCTGGAGCTTCCTTTATGATTGAGGGTTTGGGGTCTTTGCTGCTTCTGCTCAAAAGGAATTGGGATCACAGAACAGGCCCCAGAAGTACCTTCCCCCTGACATGACAATGTGATGAACTGCTGCTATCTGCAGATCTGAGTCATCCCACCTGGTGGCAAATATGGGAAGAAGGAACTGGGAAGGAGGAACCGTTCATGCAGGTGTTAGACTAGCGCACAGATGTCTTTGACCTAGGCGCAGAGTTTCCCCAGCACACAGCAGACATAGAAGCAGCACAGACACAAGGATCAGGCTTCAGGTGTGGCTGGGTGCTGCTAACCTGCAGAAATCGGCTTTGCTGCTCATCTCACTGCCACTTCTGGAATGCAGGCCACACCCCACATCCCCAACTTGGCACTGGGAAGAAGTTATGTGGCCCTGTGCTCAGGAAGGACAAGTCCAAGGTGAGTTTTCCCACTTATTGGATTCTGTTTCCCCCAACAAGTTAGCTTCTGTTCTCTTTGACTTCCCGACTTCCTGCATTGAGCAGTTGCCATTAATTACCTGGAGTGTGTGAAAATGTGACTGTTTGGATTCTGGGTCTGGGGTTAGATCTCTTTGGGTTCTAATCTGGATATGTTGAACCTCAACAGCGATATGATCTTGCATCTTAGAGTATTCTCAACTCTAAAAAAATGACAACCACAATAAGAGCTGCCTTCGGTGCTTGTGATACCAATTTCATATATGCACAAACTACTTCAGAGGGTGTGACATAAATGACCATTCTATAGTATCAATTATGGTAATAGTTTTAGTTCTTAACTACATTGCTATTGCTATTGGGGCACAGAGCTCTTCAGCAGAGTAAGTCACATATTCAGCAGAATAGGAAAAGCATGCTGGAAATAAAATCAAGAATAAAAGACAAAAGGTATAACCATGCTGTGGTATGTTCCTGTTATCCCAACTCTCTGGGAGGCTGAGACAGGACGACTGAAAATTTGAGCCCAGTTTGGGCAACTTAGTGAGACCCTGTCTCAGAATAAAAATATAAAGGGGCCAGGGATGTGGCTCAGTGCAAAGGCCGTAGGTTCAATCCCCCACAACACAACACACACACACACACACACATACACACACAACAAAAGCTATGTCTGGTTATACTTTCACATAGATTTGTAGGCACCAGCCTTATATTGGCCTCATAAAATGACTTTGGAAGTAGTACTTCCACTTCAATTTTTTTAAGGTATTTCTAAATGATTGAAATTGACTTTTTTGTTGCAGTTAGCACTGATGGAAGAAAGGAACACATTCTTCGGTGGTGCTGTCCGAGGTAGGGTTTAAAAAACCAAACTGGATTTCTTGGGCATGAGCCGACCAGCAACGAAAGCTAGTTGGGTGGTTGAAGCAAGAGTATTGTAAATTCAAGGCCAGTCTGGGCAGCATAGCACAGAATGTCCTCACTCAGGCTGGGAGGAAAGATATTGAAAGAATTTATCAATAGACCTGCCATTAAAAATAGCTAAAGGAAACTTTCTAAACAGAGATAAATTGCTAAGGGAAATAATTTTGGAATATTAAGAAGGAAAAATAGTAAGACAAAAAAGCAAGAATAAAAATAGGGATGAGGACCTTTTTCCTTTGCTTTAGTTCTCTAAGTTTTATTTTATGTTTGGGACAAAAATTCTAACATGGATTCCTTTAAGATCTGCTACAGCTTTGTAATACAATTTGAAATCAGAAAATGTGATGTATACAAACTTATTCTCCTTTCTAAAGATTATTTTGGCTATATGGAGTCTTTTGTGGCTCTGTAAAAATTTTATAACTGCCATTTGTTGCCTGTGAGCAATGCCACTGGACTTCTACTAAGCATTTTGTTGAATCTGTATTGGGTTGGATACCACAAACATTTAAAAATATTAATTCTTGCAACCGGGAAGCATGAATACCTCTCCTTTTGTTTGTATCTTATTCAATATCTTTATCAATGTTTCATAGTTTTTAGTGTCCAAATGTTTTTTGCATCTTTAGTTAAACCCATTCTTATATATTTTATTATTTTTGATACTATTATATAGAGGATTGTTTCTTTATTTTCTTAACAGGTATTTTGTTATTCATGTGTAGAAATTCTACTAGTTTTTGTATATTGATGTTGTACCCTGCAAATTTACTAAATTTATTAGTTCTAGTAGTATCCTTTCCATCTTTAAGAATTTTTTCACATAAGGTCATGTACACGCTTCTTTCTTTCAGATGTGTATATATTTCTGTTGTTTTTCTTGCTCAGTTGCTCTGGCTGCTGCTTCTAGTGCTACTTGAGTGGAAGTGACAAGACTGAGTGTTTCTGTCTTGTACTGGATCACTGAAGAAAAGCTTCCAGGATTCCTCATTGATTGGACTGTTACTTGTTGGCCTTTGTTTTGTTGAAACTTCCTTCTATACTTATTTTTTGACAGTTTAAAAAAATCATCCATACCTATTGGCCTTTATCAACTTTATCAAATGCTTTTCTGAATCTATTGAGATAATCATGTGATTTTTAATAGTTTCTCCTCTTAATATTGAATTACATTGATTGTTTTGGGCATGTCAAACCAATCTTTCATCTCATGGATAAATCTCACTTGGTCAGTACTGAGATATGTGTGGATGTATTTTTGAACGTGGTTTTCTAATATTTCATCAAATATCTTTATATCTATATTCATCAGAGGTATTGGGCTGTAGTGTATTTCCTCTGGTGTCTTTGGTTTTAGTGGTTAGCTGATATTGGCCTCATGAAATGACTTTGGAAGTAGTACTTCGACTTCTATTTTCTAAGGCATTTCTAAATGATTGGAATTGACTTCTTTGAATGCTTGATAGAATTCAGTAGTGAAACCATCTGGTCCTGGGTTTTTTTCTATTATTGCTGTAGTGAGATTTGTTTTTAAACTGCCTCTTCAATGACCTTAGCTGCTGTTGTTTCGTTCAGATTTCATTTTTGGTAGGTTATGTGTTCTAGGAATTTATCCATTTCTTCTATGCTATCAATTTCCTGGCACATAATTGTTCATGATAATCCCTTATGATCCTCTCTATTTCTGAGGCAACTGTTAACACTGGCCTCCCTTTCACTTTTGATTTTATCTATCCGAATCTTCTCTTTGTTTTCTTTAGTCTAGCAAAAAGTTCATTTATTAGATTGTTTCTCAAAAAAGCCTTTAAGTTTAGTTTATTTATATTTGCTGAGCTACAAGGTACCTACATAACATATCTGGTGGGGATAAGAAAAGCAAGGTTCCACATCCTGCCTTCAAATCTACTTTTGGCCCATGTTCCCTCCTAAAGCAACACCATACTAACAACTCTGAGGACACACTATGTCAAGGCATACCAAACAGAGTCAGGAAGAGAAGAAGAGAGCATAGAATGGAGGCAAAAAGATGGTCTTAAATTGATTTTTACAGTAGTGTTTAGTGTCAGAGAAAATCCTACAAGAAATGACACTTGTCTCAGATACAAATGCTCCCAAGAATCCACACACAGGACAACAAGCATACAGACAGTGTCTATATTTCTTGAGCAGCACCACAAAACCATTTCCTGCCCCTCCCTCCCTTCCTCTCTTGCTTCTCTCCCTCCTTCTATTCCTTCTTTCTTCTTTCTCTTTCTCCCTTCTTTTCCCTTTTCCTTTAGGGAGGTACCCAGATATAAAAATAATGCACACAGCTAGCATTTTCAAAAGCACAGATTGGTAAATAAACACCAGGTGCTCATGTGCTGCTGCTGCAGTTGGGATCAGCCACGGGTGGGTCTGTGCTGGCCGCTGTGCAAAACAAGGGGAGATAGCAGAGAGCAGCCCTTGTCCCCACCGCGCCAGAGCACCTGGTCCCAGCACGGTCACCGTCCAAGGTCTTTTTTATCCTGTGGTGTCATCCTTGTCTTGTCCTTGAGAGTTGATTGGATCACCAGGTGGCCGTGGGATGGCAGGACGCCAGTATTTTGACATCATTTTTGGCTTGAAATTAATGACAAATTTCTCCAAATCTTGAAGGTTTAAAAAAAAACCTTCAAATAATGTCACATCACAAGTGTGCTTTTCTTTTTATTATATTTATTTCAATCTGTGTTTTAGAATTGTGTGAGAATTATGGATTCTTCCCCTTTTAATTTGCTCTCAGTTATAACAGCACACAGCAAGATTACCTTATGAGGGTGTTTGTCATAAAGTACAATTCAAATGTATATTTTTGTTCAGAAATAGTCGAATTAGTAATCCCTCCTTTAAAAACTAAAAAACCTGTTCAGACTTAACCTAGCAAAAGATTGAGATTTAAGGGCTAGATGATTCTTTGAATTATTGTATTGGTAGGGTAAGTAAAATCTGTTATAATAAAAAATGAATTTATTTTGATTTGAACCGTTTCTTAAGAGACCGGAAGATTACAGCAAAAGCATTACTGAACCATGAAATGTATTTAGATCTAATTTCTGACAAATTTAGTTTCTTTAAAATTTGCTTTCTTCTGTAACTGATGGTTAAACAGTTGGGATGAGGTGAGCCCTGACGTGTTGGTTTATATCTAGATGTCTCCCCGAAGCCTCATGTGCTTAGACGGGGGGCTTTTGGAAGGTGACTTGCTGTGAGGAGGTGAGGGCTGCTGTGAAGAGGCGGTCCTGGGGGCGTGGACTGGACATGCTTATCTCCTTCCCCAGCTCCTACTTTTTCTCTCAGCTTCCTGGTCGCCATGAGATGAGGAGCCTTTCCTCCGCCAGACCCCTGTGCAGTGTTGTCCTGGCTTGGAGCCAGCCAACCATGCAAGGACTGACACAACTGAAATGTGAACCAAAATAAACCTCTCCTTTATTAAGTTGTGGTCGCTGGGTATTGCATCTTGGTGATGAAGAAAGAGATCAAGATAGCCAGGATCTCCGGACTTTGCCAAGAGTCTGTGATGGTGGAGAAAATATGCTTCCTTGGACTGTGCCAGGATAGCGGGAAAAGATGCTTTAAAGAGATCCCAAGGGGTCAGTCTCTGTGACTAGGCTCCCGAGTAGTCCTCAGCTGCAGCCACTACTATTAAGCCAGTGTCTTCTGGTGTGGATTCTCCACAATTCCTGTGTACCTTCTCCCCAAAGCTTTCAAGCTTGAAATATTTTACTTATTCAACTGCATCTTAAAAGTAATAACACTTTTATCACTTCATGTTTTATTTACTGAAAACTACATAGCTGTCAATCAAGGCTCCTGATCAACACAAGGTTCTCAAGGCTGTCGGCACAACGTCATACAGCAGTAAGGGCCACAGTGATTTTCTTGTGGTTTGCAAAGTGGGGTTGGCTACTAGGCACCTGCCCTGTGCTCTTGAAAAGTTATTTAAACTCTCTGTCTCTTTTGAATCTCTCTCTCTCTCTCTCTCTCTCTCTCTCTCTCTCTCTCTCTCTCTCTCGATATTCTTGTTGCTGTATTGACCTTGTTATTATAAAGGGTTCAGGGCCTCATGGTGGGACCCACTGTGCTAGGTAAACTCTTTGAAATAGAATAAACAAGACAGGAAAAAGAGAAATCTGAGAATTGACTTTGGCAGCAAGTAGACCAGCTCATACTTGTGACCCCCTCTTAGTTGTCATGCAGCAGATGTCCCAGTGATGTTTGGTACATGGTGGGTACACCCAGGGTGTCGCATACTATGAAGTCTTCATACCCAGGCAAAAGCACAAGTACTTACCTTCTGGTATGGTGATCAGTTCTATATAGGACCATTTAGAGACCATTAAAGCCACATTATTCATTTCAGAGTTGAGGGACTGAGGGCCAGACGTTGGATGTCTGTGGTAAGACTCTGAGCTGAGTTCCAGACAAAAAATACCGGTTCTTGTTGCAGACATTTTATCATTTTTTTAATACAAAGAGATATACAGTAT
The DNA here is from genome assembly GCF_000276665.1 of Chinchilla lanigera. Classification (NCBI taxonomy): domain Eukaryota; kingdom Metazoa; phylum Chordata; class Mammalia; order Rodentia; family Chinchillidae; genus Chinchilla; species Chinchilla lanigera. The sequence goes on from NW_004955487.1 coordinate 2,167,745, forward strand.
AACAGAGTGCAACATGCATGTTTGGAGTATTAAAGTGGAAAAATAATAGCCACTGTTTTAACACCCCTATATACTTGCCCTCTTCTAAATGCTTTGTGTACATTACCTGATTAACTATATTAGGCTTATAAAACTGTACTTCCCAATGAGAAATGACAGCCCCTCAAGATTAAGTGACTTTCCCAATAAATGTAGAAAGAAGATGCCAAGTTAGAAATCCACACTAGGGTCTTAGCTGTTATAGTTTCCAGTCATCTAATGCTCTATATAATAAACAATATAGGAGTTCAGAAAGACATTGACTCCTTATGTTTGCATAATGCATCAATTATAGGTGAGCTTTTGTATCCATTTTCTTATTTTATTGTGAAGTCACTAACACCTCCACAAGTACATTATTCGGTCACATAACTCTCATAACCGGTAAAGGGACTTGAATTCAAGACTGCTGAGGTCAAAAGCTAAACTGTTCCTATTGTCACATAGTTGCTCAAGGAAAAAGAGGAATCAAAATAATACATAGACTTTTTTGTACTGGTGGTGTAGAAATACCAGAAGCAAATAAAATATGCAAAAATGTCCATTTTTGTATAGATAATGTAGAAATACCAACACTTTGTTATTATTAGACTGATATGTTTTGACTTTTAAGCAATGCATTCTTTCAGATATGTGGTGTAGTAAAAATATACAGCAAAAGTTGAAATTAGATGAGATTGGGCATGTTCAGGGTTGTATGGCTGTAAACTGTCGAAATTAAAAATGTCTATTGCAGAAAAAGACATACTGCCATAAATCCATTTCACAATCTTAGCCCTCACTTATCCCATCATTCTTGCCACTTTCTGAAGCAGTTCTGTAAGTCCTGTTTTGTGAATCAAGGTTTTAGAAGCCTGTTACTTCTTTGCTCTGCTACCGGAAAACTCCTTCTTTTTCTCCCGCTGCCATCCCTCTCCTCCCCCCCTCCTCTCCCTCCATGTTCCTCTCCCCTCCCTCTCTCTTCCTTTCCCTGTCTTTCTCATTTCTGACTCTTTCTCTTTTTGTTCTCTTTTAACACTTGGTCAAATTAAATAAATTTAACCCATATAGTTAAGAATATTTAGTCCTCCTCCTCTTTTCCTAAAGCTCAAAACTCACTATCACTCAGGCTTTTCTTTGGGTATTTTAGCACTTGGGAGTTTGATCAGAAAGTCTGCTTTAGTGCAACAGGGATCCCTAGCACCCCACTTTCCTGTCCTTCTGGGCTGTGGCCTCAGTTGCCATCCTAACTACCCAACTAGAGCCCTGTGTTTTAAGCTTTACAATATCACACTACCTCTTCAAGCAACTGATTCTTGTCTTGGGACCCAAGGCTTACATATGTGGAACTGCAGTGATATTGTACCATGGAAAGTCACTTTTTTACTCCATAACTCCAGATTGGCCCACTGAAGAAAGTTGTTCTCCAGATCATCATCTGGATATGGATTGCCTATGGTTCCAACCTCTTCCATGTTCTCGGAGTACCTTGTCCATTAGGAAAGAGCCAGGAACCATGGCAGAAGAAGTGGGTGGTGTTCAGGAACTCAGCCCACAAAAATAAACATCACATTCCCCACAGTGTGTTGGTCAGACTTAGTCCATGGTCCCAAAGAAATATGAAGGACAGGTGACCTAGCTGTGTGCCCAGGAGATTGTAGGAATAGGACGGTAAATATCAGAGTGCCTTTGGGAGCTTGGTCTTGCATGTTCTGTTTGCATAGGTATTTATCATTAATATTATACCCCATGGAGCAGATGATATTTTAACACACACCTAAAAATAAGGCTAAAAGAAATCACCATGACCCTTGAGATCATCATGAAACTGAATTCATAAGAAAAGTAGTTTGGTAAAAGTGGTTACATACTTCAAGAATTGATGGAGTCATAGATCTGTTCTGGCAAGTTAGATGGTTGTCAAAGCAGTCCAGAGATCAAGCTCACTAAGCCTGTGCCACATTTCAGGGGCTCTACAAGGCACAAGTTTATTCCTCAAGCAAAGCTGGATGGTCAGCTCCATCATCACCCCTGCGTCTTAGATAGAGTTGAGTGTTAAGGAGGTGAAATCGCTGGTCCTGTCGCCATCCAAGTCATGTAGTTTTTAATCTATCAGCAGATATGAGTATCTGGATACCCATCAAAAGCACATGTTTAATGATTCATGTAGCCAAGACCAACATCAAATTCTGGGCTCACACAAGTGACTTCCTTTATCTGTGTGTTCCTTCAGTGTTTTCCTAATCCACTGCTGTCAGTTAAACAATGTGCCCCCAGAGATACAAGGGTTGATCAAAATATATGGTGCATGTTTACATTAAAATTTGCTACAATAAAAGACACACTCACATTAATTCCCCTCAAAATACTCTCCCTTGCTTTGCACATGCATCCCATATTTCTTGCCACTTTTTCACTATCTTAGTGTTTACTGCTATCTCTTTTCAAAAAAGCTGTCTAGGGGAAAGCCACTCACTTCAGGTGTCAGTATCTCTCATCACCCCCAGTGGGGTCTTCCAGTCACAGGAAAACAGGCTTAGGGGTTCCACTGATTCTGCACTGTAGTGAGTTGTGTAATTATTTCCTTATATATTATGAGGTAATAATAATAGAAATAAAGTTCACAGTAAATATAATGTGCTTGAATCATCTGGAATCCATCCATCCCATCCCTACACCCCTGGATTATGGAAAATTTGTTTTCCACAAAAGCAGTCCCTACAGTTAAAAAAGGTTGAAGACTTCTGGTTTCAAATATTAGCGAGGTTACAGGTGCAGTTTTGATTCTAGTGTTTCACCCAAGGACTCTGAATGAAACCAGTAGTTTACAACTCTCCAGAGGGTAGGTGTCTGTGCAATTTGTTCTCTTCCCAAATTTAAGATCATGTCCTAGTTCTGCATCCTCATGAAGTACTGGCTGGTGCTTGGAAAAGATCAAAACCTCAGAAAATGCTTGCTGGTCAATACACAATGAAATGCCTTCTTTGTATGCTGTGGTCCAATCTGAGCTAATCAATAGACCTGTTTGCTTTACATAAAAATCAAATAAGACTTTATATCCACCCTATGTTTCAAATCCAGGATCTATTTACTAATGGCTCAAACTGGAGGATGCTTTTCGATTTCTTTTGGCTTCTGTTTCTACTTCTAACTGGTTAGAGGACATTAAATGAAGTTATACATGAGGTGTGCTAAAAAAGATGGTGAACATTTAAAGAGACATATTCACATTAATCTCCCTCAAAATATTCTCCTTTGCTTCCAACATACTTATCCCATCATTCTTGCCACTTTTGGAAGAATCTCTAGACGTCCTCTTTCCTGAGTGTCTTAAATGGTGTTACCCTGGCTATCTCGATGACTTGAATTGGTTCAGTACATTTACCTGTTGTGGTCATTTTGAATTTGAGGAGCAGCCAGAAGTCACAAGGGGCCAGATTTAATGAATAAACTGAATAAGGACACACCGTAATGTTTTGTTTAAAAGACATTCCGCTAAACATTTTTTAATTAATTCAGGACATTGAGGCAGCCTTGAAAAGATACAAAAGAGCACTTCCAGAAGTATTTCAAAAGGGGGCAAGAACCATGGGGTAAACATTTAAACAGTAGAGGCATTTTGAGGGGGATTACTGACAATGTGCATTTTACGGTAATTCTTTGTTTTTAATTTATACATTCACTGTAGTTTTTTATCACACGTTCTATGAACATCATTACTATTGAACATGAACCATGAACATCATTACTATTTTCACTTCTTGAATGTAGTAAGTGAACAATACACATGAACTTCTTTCCTAACTCCTTGCCTGATAGTCAGGAATTTATTTCTCTCTCACTCTCCCTAAAACAAAGCCTTTCCTTTCTCTTCCATCAGGATAGTAAAACTCATATTCCAATCTCAAGTTCAGATTTCTATATAAAAGATAATTATTCCAAGTCAGTTATTATATATTGAAGTTAGGTTAGCATGTTAGTGCATTTGATATATAACACCATGTGTGCAAAGAAAATATAAAGGCCCCCCCCAGATTGCATAGCAATACAGTATTACACAAGAGACGCATTTCATTGTTCACTGACTTAGTATTTCCTAAAGCTTTACTATTTGCCAAGCACTATTCTGTGCACTGTTTAGATGTAGAACTAGGAAAGAAAGAATCTAAATTTGTAAAGGGACCCACAGATATTTCCAGACTAGTAGATGAGTGAATTATGGATAGCTCTGAGTATCTTCAGGTGAAATTAGGTGAACATCCTATAAGCTTCCATTTTTGTGTTTAGTTGGGTAATTGTCCTCGCCAAACGCAGAACCATTCTTTGGAATCGTCTGCTGCTTCTTCAATCAGTAGTGATGGAAATGCCACAAACCAGCCCCAGTATTCACTAAGAAAGCCCCAAAGCTTCCTGTATTGAAAAGCAGAGCTAAACGTTAGATTCAGCTCTCCGCATTAACCAGATCTAGGACCTAGCACACGAAGGTGTTTCCCCGCAGGAAAAGTGTATCTGTGTGCATCACTCGAGGCCATCTGCAGCCTGGCTCCCATTCCTGCAAGACACAGTTCCTGTGGCTGCACATGCGTTTATCTGCATGTGAGAGGGTGAGTCACATGTCTCCCAACTCACAGGTTTTAGTCTCAGAAGTGTGCTTAGTAGATCATATCCTTAAATTAGTATGGAAAGCAATGTTCTGTGAACACACCGAATGAGAGATTCAGAAATTCATAACTCTTTCATTCCCACTTGATTCTCTCCTTAACCTCTCCAAAATTATGTGGGCCTCATGGGTGTCTGTCCACATGTCAGGAAGTTCTTGAAAAACCTTAGAAAAATGTCATGCCAATGAAGAAAAGCACCTGAAATGTTGTTTTCAGTGGTTTAAGCCCATTATTTTACACTTTATTGCCTGAAAATGGCTAAAGAGGATTTCTCCAGTCTAGAAGAAATGTCACTTAAAGAGAGAGATCTCAGTTATGTCATTTCCACCTTAAAGTAGATTCGCTGAGGGAACTAGTGAAGTAGTGAGGATGAGCACTTAGCGGGAACGGAATCTGCTCAGTCAGAAGAAGGCCGGGTTCTGTTTGCTCTTGGATTTTCTTACTGTGCCAGTGTTGTTTTGAAAGGAAGAGGCAACAGTCTTGAAAAATGTAAGGGCATATTTGCTCCTGGGACCAAAGCATAAGAAACTCAATATTAAAGACCAGTAAATATTAGCGTGATGGTGAGGCACAAAGGATTGGACACATGGAAAGGTCAAAGGAGCTACGTTTACATATTCAAACAATGTATTCCTGGATTTCTTTTTTGCTTAGGTCTAATGCCCTTGTTATGGACCAAATATGGGATAATGGACAGAGAGCTCATCTGGATGTGTAGGTTGGAGCCTGGATAGGTGATGAGACACAGAGAAATGCCCAGCTCTTATTATGTGAAGGAATGCAAAGTAAGAATGGATGCAAGAGATGAGTAGGAAACAATGGCAGCCCTAGTGAGAGCCATGTCACAGAGAAGATAGGTCACACAGCTGGTAAATGATAAGAACAGGGAGACACACAGCTCTCCGACTCCATAGTCTCCTTGCTAGGTCCCTCTGTAATCTCTGGAGACACATTAGGAGTGAGTCCTATACCAGCAGAGCTAGACCAAAAGCATCTGTACGTTCCCCAGGAGTGAGCTAGGTGATGTGTGGGTGGACAGCCATCAAGGCTTTGTGGAACAGGCCAGTTCCAACCATCAGGGATAAGGTAGGAGAACTTTGGATTTGATTATAGAACTAATACTGATAAGCTAGAGTTCAAGGCAATGGCTTGGTCAAAGTGTCCATGGGAAAGGCAAAAATGAAAACAGAGGGCAGGTTAGGGATGGGGTGGGAGAGATTTCTGTGTGCAGTGTCACTGCAATTGAATCCAGTGCCTTCCCCCTAAGCTATAGCTCCAAACACCACCCCCATCTTTTTGTGAGAGACAGTCTCACTAGTTTGCCAAGGGTGGATTTCAACTTGTGGCCCTACTACGTTAACTTGCCAAAATACTATACTGAGATTACAGGAGTGTACTATTGTGCCATGCAAGATTGTATAATTGATCAAAAATAAAAACACTTTTTCTCTTATGTGATGATGATGGGATCAAACTCTGGAACAGGATGATAAATTCATACGGCTATTCCAGAGCCTGGGGGAGGACTGGGGAGCTCCCAAGGGGCAAAGAAGCTACAGAACATTCAAAAATGGCCTCATGTTAGAAAAGACCCAAATAGAAAGCCAAAAAATATTGGGAGGATATGGGCAGGCCTGAAGGAGATAAGCTAGGGTAAGGATTCAGATTTTCTAGCTTCCTGGCTTCTTTCTGCCACCACCTGCTTCCAAAATTGTCCTGGGTGAGATGGACCCTTAGGAACCACATAGTTTGCTCTTGTGTCAATCAGATGGAGGAAACAAATCCTGTGGGAAATCCTACTGAGAAGGCATTCCACCCACAAGTTTTCATTGCCCATCCTTAATGTGGCAAATAAAGTTGCTGGAGACATCCTTCATGGCCTCATGCCATAGTTTATGCCGTTCCTTCCTCTGGAATATGACTGATCACCATTCTGCACATGGTCCTGAGACCCTGGATCTCAATACTCTCTGACTTCTACTGTGTCTCTTTGTTTACTCTTAATCCAATAATACCACTAAGTGGTCTTAGAAAGTATGGCCACTTTTCCATACAGCTAAATGATACTTTGATTGATCCCCTTTTCTTTTTTTCTTTTTTTTTTTAATTTTAAAGATAAAAGGAGGGAAACATTAACAGACATACAACATTTTACAACATATCACAAGCACAATACAGACAATACAGAGTTACAAACAAAGTG
>NW_004955487.1:2175941-2181026 GCF_000276665.1 Chinchilla lanigera
AAAAAAAAAAAGTGTCACCATCCCTCAAACAAAATATGCCTTTGTGGCAGTGCACAATTATGCTAATGTGATTGGATGTCAGAAATTTTCAGAAGGTTTTCTTAGACATTACCTCCAAGCAAGATTAACTGTTCCCATTTTATGAATGAGGAAACCGAGGCTCACAGAGGTCAGATTGGCCCAAGTTAAAATCAGTCCTAGAGATAGAACCAAAATTAAAATTTAGCTCTTTTGATTCCTGATCCATATTTCCTGTCTGACATCAAAATAATTAATTGGATTATAAATAATCCAATCCATCCAGGCATCGTATTCACAATCACCAGCCCTAGGCAGTAATTATATTTCTTGGCAATGGTCATCCTGCTTCAAGTTGACAAATGGCTGAGGGACCATCCCAGTCTAACTGTGTCTAGGAAGCAGCATGCGCCATGTTGAAGCCCACATGTTTATGCGCAAAAGCATGATCGAGCTCTTGCTGGTTGGTGGCATTTTCCCACTCCTTCTAGAAAAACCTGCAGTGTTTCATACAGTCCATGTACTTCCATTTTCCATCCAAGTGGCAACATAATCTGGTGTCAAATAACTACTTGATTGTGAAGAATAATTCATTGGCACTATTGATTTTCTGGCCGTGGAAGGATGAAAGTAATATTCTTGGCATCTCCAGTCATACATCTGAAGAGGAACTGAGCAGGGTCTTGTATCTGACTGCATTAACAGGGCTGGCATTTCCAGAAACATAGACGTCTCATTTCAAATTCAGTTCTTCTGTGAGGAGCTGAGTGACGTTGCTGGAATCAGACAAAATTGACCGGCATTTATGAAAAGGTAATCAGCTATTCCTTGCCTACTGAAGTCGGGGAATATATGTACACACTACTCTGAGAATCTGTTCTTTGTTTTATGGAGCAGATGTCTGTGAGGTTTTTGGCAGGGCCCGCTATGTCAAGCAGTCCGGTTTTGACAGTTACTTGCTTGAGGGATGGCTAAAATGCAAAGTATTTCTGATCAGAATATCATATTCATCTGGATGTTAATTACCGTGTCTGGTGCGGTATAAATAATTAATTATGCAAAACCCACACAGCTGCTGCTGGAAAGAGTTAAGTGCCTTGCTGTCAAAGTCTCACAGTTCTGGAAAGGAAAGGGATTTAGAAAATATATTCTCTGTAATGTGGGTTGGATGATATTTAAAACATGGTCTCTTTGTGGTCTAATGAAAAATCATAATATCTGAGGATGGTGTGCGTGTGTGTGTGTGTGTGTGTGTGTGTGTGTTCCATGTAAAGAAATATCTCCTAATTTGTATCAGCTGGTCCTCAAAGCAATACGTCTTTTAGGTTTTGTAGTGGCTCTGTAGAAATACAGATTTCCCTATCCAGAACCACTACAGACGTCTCAACAATCCAAACTATCCGAAGGAATTGGAAAGATGGGTTACACTGAGTGAGGTTAGCTTTTCTGTTCATTTCAAAGAAGGCACTGACCCCAGCAGCTCCTCCCATCCAGTTTCACATCTATACAGACATCGCCAATCTGGTCAGTAATGACTATGTGCACCTCTAGTCTGCTGAGAAATGTTACTGCAGCTATTTCTAAATTTTCATCTCTACTTTAATTGACCCAAGTGAAGATGGTTTTTCAATGTTTAAATATAATGGGATGATTGATTGATATAGGATAAATACTAATTTTATGTAATACTTTTATTTTTAGCAAAATATCATTGCATATAGCAGTGATAATAGGGGAAAAGGGAAAAAAGCTAAAAAACTAAAGTGTTAGTACATTTATCAGTTGCTTTTGCTTTGTACAAATGTAGAGTTTACTATGATGGAAGAAAACTGATGGAGATTGCAGGGAATTTTGATACAGGCAAGGTACAAAACCTCTTTGGGGAAGACAGCTGGGGTATTGTACAATGAAGGCCTGTGTAGGGTCATGACAAAAGGTTATCTCTTCTGTCCTCTCTTGGCTGATAACCTAGGACAAATTTGGTAACATTTCTGAGCTTTTCCTCTGTTCCCACCCAGGTTTGTTGATAGAATAAAATGAAGTAAATGATGTGGAAAGCACAGACTCTGGTATGAGGAGGGCTATACGAAAAAGAGAAGTCATCTCCACTTTGTGGAGTTTGTATTAGTCATTATACCATGACTGGGACAAAATGTCTGATACTCAAAACTTAAAGGAGGTTCATAGTTCCAGAGAGTTCAGTATCTGCTCCAAGGCAGAAGCAGAAACATGGAAAGGTAAGACAGAGCTAAGCGACTCACCCATAGCAGCCAGGAAACAGAAAGAGAAGGGAGGAGGTAGGAACAAGAACTCAAACATCCAGGGCAGAGCCCAGTACCCTCCTCCAGCCAGGCCTGAGCTCCTACAACAAATGTGTTAACTCATGCATGGTTGAATCCACTGATAAGTACAGTGATCCATGATCCAATCACGTTCCACACATGTAATGCTTTCATTGACATCCTAGTTCTAAACTATAACAAAGTTCATAATCTAGGGAGGAAAATAAACCATAAGAAAATAAATTAACAAAATGATGAGAAATAATGTTAAATGGTAAGAGCAAAACAAATTAAGACAGTAGAGTAAAAAGGGGAATGAATTTAGAAGGCCACTAAATGCATTTCACAGAATATTTTTCTCTTTGGGGAAAGAAACTTGATCACTTGAGTTGATTTATAACTGTAAAGATGGCCCTAGATGTGGTAAAAGTTAGGAGACAGATTCTCAAGTGGGCATAGGTGCTGAATGTTGAAAGGCTAGGAGTTGTCAGTGGTTCTCGGGGATGGCCTGACCTGTCTCCTCATCCATGCTGAAGTGCAAAACAGGAGCTCAGCTTACAATATCTCTGATTTTGATTCACAGAGGAGACAACATATGGCTGCAATCAGTGTAATCACTTGAAAGAACAATTGGATTGTTTTTGCTTGGAGAAAATTGGGGTTATGAGGAAACATTAAAACATATACCAACCCATGTGACCTTAAAGAAATGCAGGCCCCCATTAAACAATGACCTAATGATTTCTGAAGTCTTGTCACATATTATAAAACAATCTGTCAAATGGCCATGCAAGGTGAAGAATATTAGAATGTGTTCTTCACATCCTTACACAAGATGCCTTTAACATAAGATGCCTTAACCAAAACGTTCCTACTGATGTTTGACCACTTTTCATTCAAAGGTATTAAGAATTGTACTGGAACAAAGGTCTAGTCAAAGGAAGGGCCAGGACCACCTAAAATTTCCTTTACTGAAAATGCCCTTGTATCCCCTTTGTATGGAATTTTTTTTTTTCCTGTAGGTTGGTAACAATGACACGTTTTTGTCTGGATTTTTAAGGTGAGTATAGATATGAGTGTGTGGATCAAAGGATTGGGGTAACCTAAGTTCACAATTCAAGTTTCTTTTCAAACCACCTTGAAAGCTTCTCTTATTCACTACATTCCAGCAGGTCCTCAGCGAGGCTCCACCATAAATCACAACACAGCCAGCGAAGTGAATTTGCCCTAGGTGTAGACCAAGCACATTGGAATATTAAGGGTGATTGTAATGTTGTAACAGCTCAATCCCACAAAGACCTCAACACTAGTGCCCTGTACTATTCAGACAAGGCTGGTAAATTCGTAAAGTGAGTATAGTTTAGAGCAAAATGATGCAGCTTACAATCAATTTCCTAAATACTGATAGAAGTGTTTTCCTAAATATTTTTGTTCTTAAATATTTTGGGGGGGGGTACTGGGAATCAAACTCAGGACCTTATGCTTGCCAGGCAGGCACTGTGCCACTGAGCTAATTCACTGGCCCTCTGTTCTCAGATTGACACAATAAATTCAGCCAGTTCAATGGTAAATAGTACAAGTGTTCTTGCAGCAGTAAGCAGGGGTTTCTCTCCTCTACCAGGCCCAAATTTCAACCTCTCCTTAAAAAATAGCCACTTGTTACCTACCATATGTTACTTTATTTCTGAGATAGTTTTGCAGCTCTATATAGCATACCTCTAATATTTATTTGGATGTGAACCATTAACTTCTAGCAAGGAGAGGTAGCAGGTTTGCTCACTTTGATTATTCAGTTATCCTGTGCTGAGTACCTCTTTTATTATTCATAGTTCTGGGAATATAATAGTGAATGAGAGGTACCACAGTTCTGCCCCTAGGTGAGGAGATATGAAATGCACAGATCCCTACAAAGTATAAATTTACGTAGTGGTCAGTTCTGCAAAGAATATTATTGAAGGACAAAGACATAAAAATAGAAGGAGCTTTCTATTTTAGATTGTTAGAATCAGGGAAGGCTTCTCTAATAATGTGAGATGAATAGCTTGAAAGAGGAAGCAAACAACATGTTGGGAGAAGAGCCATCACGAAAATCGAGCTTCTCAGGGGGTCCTTACTCTGAAACAAGAGTTGCCAGGCAGGGATAAGAGAGTCAGTGGCTGCTTTTTCCAGTGCATGCAAAGTTCATTGCAAAAGTTTGGAGGAGTTAATGAAAAATATTTCCTTATCTATGAAACTATAGCAAATGTATTGAATTGGCCATATGTTTTAGTTACGTTCTAGTTGCTGGGATACATTGGCTGACACTCATAGCTTAAAGCAGGAAAGGTTTATTTTGACTCATAGTTTGTAGGGGATTCCATGGTGTGCTGGCTCCAAGACAGGACTGCATGGGAGAGGGGCATGGCAGAGGAGAAAAAGCAGAGAGAAGCAGAGAAAGATCAAGAGAGGAGGGAGGAAGGCCAGGCCACACCCACAGCGACCCACCTCCTCCTACCAGGCTTCAACATTATATTTAGCTATAAATTCATCAGTGGATTAATCTATTAGTGAGTAGCCCAATCCCACGGTCTTCCCAAAGCCATACCTATGAGTACATGAGGCTTAGATACACACCATAATGACTTACATCATAAGAATACTGCCCCATGTATATTAAGATACAGCTATGACGCCAGATCCAGAAATTTAAAATTGAGACAACCATAGATCCTTTTTTTTTTTTTTTTTTTTTGGTTTTTCTCCGGTACCGGGAAATGGACTATAGAAAGCAACCAAACAGGTAGAC
>NW_004955487.1:2181126-2228878 GCF_000276665.1 Chinchilla lanigera
TTCTTTTTACTTATTTTTTTGATTTTTTCCGGTACCGGGAACTGAACTCATGACCTTGCACTTGCCAGGCAGGCACTGTGCCGCTGAGCTAAATCCCCAGCCCCATAGATCCTTTTCATAGTACATGTTTATGCTACATAACGATAACAGTCATCTTGGAGGAGTTGGTGCATGTACATTATACATCTTCATTTTTTTTTTTTTTTTTGGTTTTTCTCCAGTACCGGGGATCGAACTCACGACCTTGCGCTTGTCAGGCAGGCGCTTTGCCGCTGAGCTAAATCCCCAGCCCCTACATCTTCATTTTTTATATCCCTTTTCTCCTTCCACCCTCTATCTCTCAGTCTCCTTCCCATGTGCAGAAGGTCTATCTGCTTGTCTCCTATTGCCCACTTTTTGCTTTGTTCTTCAACTTACTTATACTTTGGGTTTCTTGTAGAAGAGAAATCATGCAATATTTAAGCTTATGTGCTTAATTTATTTCACTTAACACTATGAATTTAAGGTGTATAATTTTTCCCATGAATGACTCAAATTTATCCTTCTTGACAGCAGAGTAGTACTCTACTGTACAGAAAAACCATATTTTCTTTATTCATTTTGGGCTTCCTCCTTCACAGAGATGACCACAAATCCAATGTCTGCCAAGATACATGATTTTGCATTTTATGTATAAGGGATCACACAACATGCTTATATTCATATCTGACTGTACTTATTCAATATTTTATTTCTGAGTTTTATCTATGTGCTTATGCATGGAAATTGCACATTTTGTGGTTAGACAATTCTGTTAAAAATCTTCGCTTTATACTGTTATTTTTGCTATTATTTTATATTTATTCTGAGTCACTTCATATATTTTGAAGCTGGGTTCCTAAGTGCACATATATTCGGAATAGTTGTGTCTTCATAAGGATTTGACTCATTTTGGAACATATTTCACACTCTCCAATAATGTTTTGTGCCACAAAATGTACTTGGCTTCAAATAGGGGGTATATAATGGCTTTGTTTTGATTATCATTTTTCCTTTGGTTAGTTTTCCCATTTATCTCCTCTTGGATTTAAATGTGTACCTTGTAGGCAGCATACAGTTTTAAAAATTCAGTTTTAATTGGAGTCTTCATTGTCTTATCATTACATTTAATTACTAGTTTGGGGGGATTTAATTCTCCACTCACTGGTTCCTTTGGGGGGAAGAGATTGAAAGTGTTTTTAGCTCACCATCCTAAATCACATGTTCCTCTACTGACATCTTTACATAATAATTAACTAGCCAAAGCGATATCAGATATATCACAAACACAAAATCGCTAGCTTCCTGTACATACTATCAAATATTGCCACACTTATCAAATTAGAGATTGAATTTATTGGGAATTGTGTGGCTAATATTAAGTAAACAAAATAGTATACATTTGCCATTATTTCTATTGGACTTGTCTAATTGTATTTTCTTTACATGGCATATCATTGCCCCATGACATGGGCACATTTTTCATCCTAAAACACAAATTGATCTCACTATCTCTGGGAAAAAAAAAACTTGTCTCTATATACAATGTATATTTTATCAGAATAAAGAAAGCTTTCCCAAAAGGTGTGAAGTGGAAAGGCAGTCGTGACCCTGTTTCCTGTGTTAGTTTCTGTCTTGTAGCTGACACAAAATACCTGCCACACATAATTTAAAGGAGTAGAGATTTATCCGAGGAGATAGTTTTATAAGCTTCAGCCCATCTTTGGCCGACTCAAATGCAGAAATAACATAGTGAAGGGTATGACAGAGAAAAGCTGCTCACATCCTGGTGGCCAGGAATCAGAGAGAGAAGGGAGGAGCTGGAGACCAAAATATACCTTTCTGGGTCATGCCCACAGTGACCACTTCCAGCTAGGCCCTACTTCTAAGGATTAGCTCTGGAAACATATGTACATGAATCCACCAATGTGCATAGCAGTCCTATGATACTATCACCTTCTAGAAGCCAATCTCTGAACACATGAGGCTTTGAGGCAATATACCACCACCAAGCCATCACAGTTCCTGACCCTACAGCTACTTCAGAGTAAGTTGAGCTCATCTTGGTTTGGGTAGGAATGAATGGCAGTTTTTGAAGGAAGATTAAGGAGCACTGGGGGCTGGAATGGAGCCGTGGAAATGAAAATTCCTAATATTTTGTTGTTCAAATAATTAATACTAGGTAAAAGTGTTGGAAAATGGTGGAGTCCTTCTATGGTTGGTGCTACAAATTATGGAAGTTGAGATCCAGCTCTACAAAGAGATAGGAGGCCTGTCTTCAGTTGTAGCTAGAACAAGCAGAATTCTTTGTCACCTCCTCCCAGGAATGAATTCAAGGGGAACTGGAACTGTTGGTCCAAGGATGTGGCATTGGCTGGTAGGCACTGGCATCTGTCCAAGGCTTCTGGTATGGCAGGCCAGAGGGAACTACTGAGTGTCCAGAGTGTAGACTTTCTGGGCTGGATTTGAGGTTTGCTTGAGAAGAGGTTTAGGGGAATCCTTCTGGATCAAGTCCAGGAGAATCTTCCATAAAACTCATCCTTTTCAGTCCCTATAATGGAAAGAGAAAGAACACGGATAGAATAGAGAAAGAAACTGTGCCTGTGCCTTGGAGACTCTGTAGGATGGGGAGAAGCTGGAGTGGGGCTCAATAGATGCAGTGGTAAAAATGGTCTTGGTCTGCTGACACCCACGCAATGGCATCTCAGCCTCAGCATGGCCATCTCATGGAGACACCAAAGAGGGACCTCTTTCTTCCCCTTCAACTCATATCCAGTACTGCTCACAAGTCCTGAGCAGAGAAGAGGACCCTTTGGATTTCAGGTGACCTGATCTGGGACTTGGGACTTGTAAGGCAGGTCAGCAAGCTATCAGCCTCAGGGTGGTCCTGCTCTCAGGGCAGCAAGTGAAAGAAACTGAAGGTTGGCTGCATCTCCACCAGGGTCCCCCACTCTCAGAAGCTGGGGATTGAAGTTCTTTTCCAGGTTGGGAGAGAGAACAAGATGGGTGTGGTTGGTGTTTCCTAGAGAAAGCAGCAGGCAGTTTTATCTTGGTAGGAAGGGGATAGGATGTTTGCCACTAGGTCACAGCAAAGATCTGACAAGGTGGCGCCATCCACAGCACCTGGAGTCTTTCTCATCTGGATAAAGTTGTCTTTGTCCAAAGCTGCGACCTATGTTATTCCCTCTTGGTCATTTCCACAGCTTGACTGCCTTCCTCACCTTCTGACAACACTTTCGAGACAAGAATTTGATGGTTATGGGGTCAGCGTATCTTCACTGCATCTCATTATTATGTGCATTTCCTTCTCGTCTCCTCCTCCTCCTCCACCTCCATCCTGGGACAGTTCCCAGTGAGAGCCAAATCATTTCTAAATCCCTGAGCTCAGATTGAGTCCCTTGAGTCACTGTAGTATTTGGGAACCAACTGTATCTCTGGCCCCATAGCTTCGCTCTTTTGTATCTCACAGCTAGGCAAATTGTTTCCTGAAGGTTCTTGATGATAAATATCTTTGGCTTTAAAGGACGTATATTACAACCACCCAACTCTGACACAGACAGTGTCAGAACTGGTGGGCCCATTGTATTCCCATAAAATTTATTTACAGAAATAGGTGGTAGAAGAGATGGGCATCTTTTGACTGCCCATCCTTGTTCTGGTTCAGCCTCAAGGGTGGCTCTTGCTTGTTTTCTCACCCCTCACACACAGAAGACATTCACCAGAGCATCTCAGTCCTTCCACCCTGCCCCCTATGATGAGGACAAGTTCATCTCATGATACGTGGGTGTACTCTTTCTGTCAAGCAGGTAGGTAGTTTGATAATTAAGAACCTAGGCTTGGAACCACTGGCTCAGATTTGATTCCTGGATCTACTGCCATCTCATTAAATACTTTAATATGTAGAAAGCACCTAAAGTTGTACCTTGAATCCAGTTAGTAAGAAATATGCATTTGCAATAGTTGTCACCATGTGGGGTCCCTTGATGGTTTTAGGAGCTGTGAAGCTCATGATTTCTTCCAGAAAGCATGTCCTGTCCTTGATGTTGGTTCTACTGAAGTGGAGTGATTGTTGAGCATGCAAGTAACTTCTCCTATGGTTTCTAGTTTCTTTTTAATAATTTATGTGATTTTTTTTAGCTGTGCAAGAAACATGTGGTTATATGGTTATTCCAGATAAAATGAAAGTTGTAATAGAATATGCAATTAACACAGGATATCTATACCATCATATTCTTTTCCATTTGCATGTATTAGAAGCATATTAGTTTATTATTCAATCTTATTTAAAGTTATGCCTATGTGTATATACAAATAAATATATAGCAAGGTTATTTAACATATATGTAAAATTTGTATAAAGTTATGGACATGAGTTTCACATATGTGAAATTTATGCATATCTATATATTGTAGAATCTGGAAATTTCATTGTGTATTTTATACATATATAATAAATATGTACATATATATTATATGTGATCATGTTCTACCTGGTAGACCATTAATTCTTTTTAAATTCATATATATGATAACTTTTATATATATAAATATATATATATGATGCAGCTTATCTTTTTAAAGAACTCATCATTTTATAGTATGGATGCTCCTTAGTTCATTTAAATATATTAAGAAGTATTCTAGTTAGTTCTATTTTTCATAATAATTAAGAGTGTTACATGTCTGTCTTTGCACATATTTGAACATATGCATAGATATGTTTCTCATACACAACATGCTGAATTGTAGCTATATATATCTTAAATTCAAGAGACTGCTAAATTTTACCTCTTAAAGGCTGTGCCAGTAGTCACAAGGGACATATTTATTTAGCGGAGGCCTCAGAGTGTGGTAGAAGGTGCTCCCCTCAGCCAGAATACTTGTTTGTTAGCTGTCCAGGTAATAAATCCGGTTACACTTCCTGTTACTTTTGTTTCTTAGAAACAGCTGATCACTGTGATGCACTGCTGGTCACTATGATGCATATTATAAGAACCAGTCCCAACTGACCAGCCATTCTGTCTCTGTACTTCCTTCTTGCTTATCCATAAGCCCTGGGCACCAGAGATCAGGGCTTGATATTTTAAGAATGATGCCCACCAGTGCCTGTCGATGTAAATGATATCAATCAGTACCTGTCTTCAAACCCTGGATGATATTTTGGTGTTTCTGCTTGCCATTGGAAAAGGGCATAATTTCTAAATCATCTTCTGATTTTATGATGCTTGGGTGCTGGTACAAAGACACCATTATTCTTGATAAACTCAGTACTTATGGTCACAAGGATGAACTGCAGTGTGAGGCCAGGGTCAGGGATCTCAGAGAGTAGCTGGGCACAAAAATCTGAGAGCTCACTCCCTTCATGCCTGTATGTTTTCATTTCATGGAATCATCATCTTCTAGCTGAGGTGGTGACATGTCCCATCTGCAGGAATCCCAGGGAAGTCACCATCCATCAGTGTATGTCCTTCCATATCCTGCTTGTCACCATCTTTGTCACTTGTTGTCAAGGGCCCACAGAGGAAGCCTGCCCTGTCTCACCTAATCCTCCAAGGAAACCTAGACCATGGTGGTGAGAGGCAGAGGCATTTGGGGTGGTTTTAATGAGGTGGTATGTGCTAAAGCATGACTGACAGAAATAATAGGTTAACATTGATGAGCGAAATCTCAGTCTTGGAGCTGGAGTAGGCAGACAGCCAACAGAAATTGTTTTGTGGATGAAATATTTCCTAAAAATAGTGCTCCCAGCTCAGCCTAATGCAATTAAAGTTAGTGATGTACATAATATGAAAACTGGGAGCGCTTCCTGCTAATAACCACTGTGGAACCAAGGCAATCCATTTCATTAATTTAATATATACTTTCATAGTCCCCTGGTAATAGAAGTATAATTAAAATGATATGCTTTGATAGGCTTTTCTTTCCAAAATGAAATTTTGCAAGTACAGGTTTTGAAATACATATATATAGATAGATAGATTTTTTTTCCTGCAACTGTGACTCATTGTACATTTATTTTGGATTCTTCCTCTTTCATGCTCCCTCTTTCAAACATTTTCTTAAAGTTGAATCCTCGTGAAGTGATACTGATAAATTTCATGACACAGGAAACTGATGAAAAGAAAACTATGGAGAACGTAAATATTAATTCCTGAAAAAGAAAGTTGGAGAACATTTCAGATTAAACCTGAATTTAAGGTTTTCATTCTACCTACTTACAAGGAGACTCAGTTTAGCCTACAAATTAAAAGAACACAAAACTTAAATCAGAAGGACTAAAAAACAGCAATAGGGATGCTCTAAGAAAATGGAATCCATCTTAATGAACAAGTGGATAAGCTATCTTGTCTTATAATTTTCTGTAAGTTTTCGGTCTTGTTAGAATTTATGTTATATAATAAATTTAACTTCTCTGATTGAGATTAATTGTGGAATAATTTAACTCGTTGATTATTTTGTTCTATTTAAGGCATGTGAGATTAGTGTTTCCTGGTCATGCCAGTCTTGTCATGGTGGCTGGAGAAGTACTTCTGGGGGTGAATGGGAGAGAGAAAGGGTTCCTTTTTCACCTTCCAGAATGTTTCTAACGTTCTCCTCAGCATGCAGCATATTCCACAGACCTCTGATAATTTTCAAGGAAACCTCAGCTGGAAGATTTGTGGGCTCTCAGATTGATGAAGAAATGAATTCTGCCAATGTGGTGGGACCTGCTGATCCATTATGACTTCAGAGGTAGTGGTGCCTTTGGGGTGACACTGAAGCTGATTACAGAGATGTGGCCCTCTCCTCATCTCATGTGAATATTTTCTAAGCAGAGCTGTGCCGTATCCAGTGAAATTCTTGTAATTTTCAGGGTGAAAAATGGTAGAGGATGAAGAAATACAGACAATAGTTAGAAAACAGAAAGCTGAGGTCCAGCGGAGCCTTCTCTCTGGGTGGGAGAAAAGGGACTGTTTAATGGCTGCAGCACATTTATATATACACTTGGTTTTGATGTCATGTGACACCCTTCTGCCTTGCAGCCGGTTTCCTTGGATTACTGAAGGCTCTCTACACTCTCAGAGCTCAAACAGCTTGATCATAAGGCTTATCATGGGTGCTCCACATGTGTGATCACTCTCCAGCTCCAGCTTCAGCCCAAGCTGCTGTCTACATCTTCCCCTTTTTTGTTTTGTAGTTGCAAGCAATGGGTGGTCAGTGGAAGCTGGAGGTACTGTATTTGGAGGACTCTGCAAAAGGCCTTCTCATTCTTGAACCCTCTTTATCCTAAGTGAACTTATTTGCTTAGGTTAAATATTTCCGGTCCAAAGAATTTAAGTCCTTGCATTCAATAATTTAATATTATACAGCCAATTAATTTACAACAGAAGTAAATTACCAGTGTAACTAGAAATTGTCAGAAGGTGTTAGTGATTTGAGTTTCTTTTATCATTAACGTATTGCTATGACATTGTTTTAAAGTTCTTGTAGTTATACTTTTCTGCTTGATGCTTATGACCAAGTTAAGGTGAGACTTGTATTAATTAAACCTTTTTTTGCTATCTGTCAAGATCAGGTAAATCTCCTCAAGATTTACCTTAGACTTGTTCATAGCATCTCTCAGTTCTCCTGTCACCATCAATCTTCTGAATGAGTCCCACCATTGCTTGACTAAGTTGCTTTCTAAGAAAGCTTGGGAGGTCTGCTCCTCCCTTTTGCTCTTGTTGCTTGCTGTCTTCCACCATTATGAACTGTTGCTCTCTGCTATGTGCTACCCTGCCTTGGAGCCAGCCAAGTATGGACAAAAACCTCCACAAACTGTGATATAAATAAGCCTTTCCTTCTCTAAAAAAAAAGAAAGCTTGGGAGATTTTTTTTTTCTCCTGGTGACTCTCCTTAGGCACACTATACATTGTTGATCATTTTTCTCTGTGGTCCAACAATTTCCTTGGTCTGGAGTTTGTATCACTCACAAGAGTGGTAGAATATCACTAAAAGATTCCCTCATGCCCTGGGTCTTCACTGACCTTGGAGAGCTGGGATCAAAATATTGGCTCTCTTCCTAGTCCATCTATTTTTCTAGTTTTAGTCTCCAAATCTCAGTTGCTGAACATCCAGAAGAGAAGGTTAATGACTTTATATTGTAATGGGAGCAGTAAGCTTAATATATAATTTTATCTGAATATCAAGGATTTTGAAATACAATATAGAAGCATTATTTCCTACAAAACATGGATGTTGTAGTAGTTGAATTCCCATGGAACGTTAACAGACCACAGTTATTTAGCTTCATACAGAAAATTAGAAATCAAAAGCCATACGTAATATTGCAGCATGACAATCACGATGACATTTTTATAACACACCTGAATACTCAGTTTGACATAAAATAGTCTTTCTAGTCAATCATCTCTATCTAGTACATAAGAAAATTTTACCTAACTAGTTGATTTGAAGAAATTTGTGACATTATCTGGACTGTATAGTGTCTAGGCATCTCTAAGAATAGAGACACATACATAGCAACACATCACATAAGTTTTTGTTAAAGGCAGAAGTCTGAATCTCAAAGAAAAATCTATCACCATAAATAGTCCCTATTTTACATTTTGGAAGACTTGTATAGCTGAAGGCATGAATACATTTAATACACCATGAGTTAATAACAATCAATTGTCATAGCCATATGAATTTTTTCAAATTTTTGTTTTGTACCAAAGCATTTATAATTCAGAAAACCCTGTCTCATTTTTAGAAAACTTGACATTTTTATGATAACCAATATAAAGATATCACATATATTTTTAATAACATTTATTGGGGTGTGTCTCATAATGCTATGGAGATCATTGTGCCTTTCTATGAACAAAGGCTGGCATAATTTCCCCGGCAGCTTCTCTTTTATTCACCAACAGGAGCCTTGACCAATAATTCTCCAGGCTGGAAGTGTTCCCATTTAGTACCTTACCAAGTTTCAGATGACCTGTTAGAAAACTAATTTTGATATCATACTTAGCAGCTGACAACCCAGGTGAAAGCATGCTTTCTAAATCTGTAACCCAACTTAAATTTTGAACAAAGGATCCAAAAATGTAAAAGAAAACAGGAAAGAGAAAAAATTGTTGAGCTCAAATGAAAAGAAAAGCTGTTCACAGATAGAATAAACAGACAAACAAGGATACAATTTAACAGATTGGACCAATATTTTACAAAATCAGAAGGAATTCAAATATATTTTTGAGCCAATTGAATTATAATAACTCTTACAATTTTAGAAGTGTGTAATTATAAATAGACGTAATGGTTGATACATTGTGTCAACTTGAGAAGTTTAGAAGTTTAGGTAAGTGACTCAGTAGGGAGCTATTGCCCTTACTTTGTAAATATCCTCATCTTCTGCAAGAGGAGGGCATGGAGATTGTGTGAGTGCTGCCCCTGCACTGCAGCAGGGGATAGCCTGTTTATAATATAAGGGAAGAAAAGGGGCTTTCTCCCCTTTTGCTTTTGTTGCTTTTGCTGCCTTGTGCTGCCTGGAACTGCTTCCTCTGTGTCATACCACCTTGCCTTAGAGCCTGTTGAGTATGGGCTGTAACCTCTACAAACTGTCACATAAATAAATTTATGTGACAAACTGTAAACAGTTTCCTTTCTTAATTTTGGTGTATTGGGTATTTTGTCTCAGCAATGAGAGAAAAGTAACCTAGAAGAATTTGGTATCAGAGAAGTAGGGTTGTTGCTGTGACTATACCTTACCATGTGGTCCAAGAGCCTTTGGAAATGGCTTGTGGTAAGAGTTTGGAAAGATTCAGAGATGTTGCCTGAAAAAGTAGCACTGGAATACCTTAGGCTGTTCTGTATGGGAAATTTTGGTCAGAGCTCAGAAGACTAGAGGATGATAGAAATCCTACCAGTAAAGTACAAAATTGGAAGGTTTCTGCTGGGAAGAATGACTGCAATGGCTGTTGGACTCCAGGTGAAGTATGTTATGGCTTGGCAGAAAGTTTGTCTGCATTTTGCTCATGTTGAGAGACATTGCCTGAGACTGAGATTAAGGGTGATGGCCTGATTAATATGGCAAAAGAAATTTCAAGGTAGTTGAATGTTGAGGCTTTGTCATGGGTATTGTTGGGGGATTTTAGCCAGATATGTGCTTAGAATTAAGAGCAAAGAGCCCAGTCAGATGATTTAAAATGTTATGAGTTTGGCCAGGTAGAAAGCTTCAGTAATGCTGTGGACTACAAAGACGGAACTGAGAAAGAACAGAGAATGTAAAGATGGTGTGAGGGCATCACAAGAAGCAAGAAGTCTCCACTCTTTATAGCCTCAAACCTGAAAAGTGAAAGACTTTGCTTTGAGAAGAAAGCTGCAGAGCCCCATGTTCCAGAATGGAAGCAGCCACACCAGATTCCAGAATGGTGACGGCATAAAAAATTTGTTCCTCAGAACTAGATTCACAATGCCCAGAAATCCAGGCACTCAACTCCTACAACTGACAGAAAGGAAAGCCTTGGGACTGCTCCCACTGGTAGCAGACCTTTGGTATCATCCACATGGCTGTGGTTTTCAGTGTACGCAGAATGCAAGAGTTATGGGGTTAAAAGGTCTTCCACCTCAATTTCAGAAGACCTGGTTGGCCAGGCAGTGAGCCCCTGAGAAGGTGGTGTGTGAAGCTGTGAGTGGAACCAGCTGATTATGGCCTGAAACTGCCACAAACTGTGAGCTAAATAAACCTTTCCTTCTTGAATTTTGGGTGCTGAGTTTTGTTTCACAATGAGAGAGAAGTAACTCAGACAATAGGCTAGTCAGAATTTTAATAGGTCAATTTGTAGAGACCTCTTACAAAAAGAATTTGGAAGGACTAAAACCTTTTATCTATAAAAAATATACATTTTTGTATTTCACTTTTGTCTTAAGAGTGCTGGTAACTTTTGTGTGCCTTTCTTTCATGTAGCTTTTAGCTCACTTATCTCTATACACTTTGTCACCTACTCAGACTTTTGACTTCCATTTTTGGTTACTGTGTCCTGGGCATCCTGGGTTAATTCCTTTAATTGGCCCCAGTTTGGGTCTAGTGCCCTTCTTATCTATCATCTGTGGCAGGCTCCAAGGCATTGCCACAGGACTGAGCATCAGCTTCTAGAAAGGTGGAATAAACTCCTTCTCTGGATCTGGATCCAGGATACAGCTGGACAGCACACTCTGGCACCTAGATAGGCCATTCAGCATTCTCTGGAAAGACTCAAGCTTGCCCTCAACCCCAAATTAGGACTGATCTGGGTCCCTTCCAGTATCCAGTATGGAGATCTTTCCAAAGGACCCTTCCTAGCTTCTTTTCATTTACCTGATTGAATTGCCTTTCTGCTGCTGTAGTCCCATCCCTAGTAGGATTTTAAAAGTTAGTAGTATATACGGCCAAGTGAAGTCTATTATGAGTTATAAATTTTGTAGGAAAAATTCTCTGTTTTGATTTTGTAGTTGGATTTTGAGTGTACAGTGAAAATGCTCAACAATTCCTTGGCCTTGAGGATTAAAAGGAATTCATGTGGTATGGGAAATATGAAAAATTTTACAAAACATTTGGAAGGCAGCATTTGTATAAGTTGGGCCACTGTCAGTCTTAAGTGCCCACAGGTAGTCAAGGGTGCTAACAGCATCCAAACAATGAGCAATGACATGTTTAGCTGTTTCATCACTGTGTGCAGAAGCAAAAATAATCCTAAGGAAGTATCCACTGAAACATGGACCAAGTGCAAAGGTCCAAACTCAGGAATGTGAGTAACATCCATTTTCCAGAGATGATTGGGGTGAAACACTTGGGGATTAACCCTCATGGGGAGTGAGGAAGGATTTATTATGCACAGGGGACATTGTTTAACAGTTTGTTGAGCCTGCTCCCAAGTTAAAAGGAACTGTTTACTCAAGGCAGAAGCGTTTTGATGGAAGATGGCATGGGAGGCAGAAACTTGTTGAACAGTATCTGAGGGAGCAACAATGACAGTAGCCAGCAATCTGTCTAGTGCAACATTTCTCTCAGTAAAAGGGCCTGGCAACTGGGAGTGAAAACGTAAATGATTGACAAAACAGGGGACATGGTATGTCTGAATGGTAAACTGGAGAGTGCAAAACAAATGATAAAGGTCTTTCTAGCTAGTGTGTATAGTGGCAGCTCCAATGTGCCACACCACACCTCAAACACAAGCGTTTTCTGAAAAGAGGTTAGTTGGGAGTCGATGAAAAATATGTAAGACCCATATAACAGCCTGTAATTCAGTCTTTTGTGCAGAAGAAAAACTACATCCTGTAGTTGGCACTTGGAGCTTCTACTCATTGCTCCCACCTCCAGCTAAAGCTCCCCCACTGCCACCTTGGGGCTGCATGTGGCTCGTTGGCCTGAGGGGAGCTCTCTTGGCCCTAGGCTTTACTGTCTGACATCAATGCTTCAGTGGTGTTGACCAGGAGTGGGGATCAGTGCCCACTTTGCTGCTGGTGATGGGCTCTATCTCTGGATCAGCTTTGCTGGTGCCCCCTTCTCCAGAGGACACTGCAGTTATTTCCTCTGCAGCCATGACTGCCATTCTTTTAAGCTTCTCCCTACTGTAATTTGGGCTGCTACAACTCCCACACTCCTGAGCCAAGTGTGGTGTAAGTGCTATATGCAGGTGGGCCCAGCAGTTTAAAGGCTTGATGTGCCATGACGGAGTTGGTGCCACCGCATGCAGTAGGCAGCATCAGCTGAGCTTTCACCCCTTTTATCTCCTTGATGAGCAGCAAGTCTGTGCTCACAGCCCCTTCCTCAGTGGGGATGGCGGTAGCCCCCCATGACTCAACCCTGTGATGCAGCAAAATTTCCCTCAACTGAGAAAGTGGAAGTAGTCACTTGTGGCTCAGTTAAAGTTATTGATTTTACTCTGAGTGGCTTGTGAAACTGAAGCCACAATGAAACCTTCCTCTAGAGGAAAGGGTCATCTTTGTCCCCCACAGCTCCTACTTTGTCTGGTTGAGCAAGGGTGGAGGATTTAAGGTATGGGGAGGGGCTGTTGCTCTGCCATCTTTTTTTCTGCTCAGGACTTAATTTTAAAATGGTGTTCTGAGCCAAACCCTCAGTGGTCATCTCAACAAGCACACAATCATTGAGACACTCCCTAATCACATGGCCACAACAAAATGTAAATACAGAAATCAATAATGCAACAAGCATTTGTATTTGTAACTCTTTGCCCTCATGAGCCTGATTTTGTCTCATGTTTTACACCTGATGAGATCAACATCAATACACCTCTCTCCCCTAGGTCTCTCTTGAGCCTGTTTTGTTTGTGCATGCTCTCTCAGATGTGTCGCCACATCTGCTATTTCTTCATATTCCAAGTCAAGTCTATGTTCAAGCACCAATATGCCATGGCTAGCACACAATTTTGGGGGGTGAAGGATGGTGGTGGATGAAGAAATAAAGACAAGCGTTAGAAAACAGAAAGCTGAAGTCAGGTGGAACCATCTCTCCAGAGTGAAGAAAATGGACTGCTCAAAGACAAGACTGTGTTCATTTATACTTTCAGCAAGTTGACATCACATGACACCCCTCTGCCTCGCAACCTGTTTGTTTTGATTCCCTCAGACTCTCTGTGTTCTTGGAGCAGGAACAGCTTCTTGATACGGTTCACTGTGGGCATTTCACATGTAATTGATCTCTGGCTTCAGCCACTCCCCACAGAGCCCATTTCCCACCTTCTATTGGCAATGGATGGATGCCACCTCCATCACACCTGGATGTGGAGAAAGAATCTGAAGCCTATCTCAAAACTCACATACTTCATCACCAAGGTTTACTACTCAGAATCCTAAAATCAGTTGTCTACCAGCCCTCTGTGACTCTCTCTCCCTCTACTTTTTATTTTCCCTCTCTATCTTTTTATTCTGGCTCCAGTTCTGGCCACATACCTCAAATTATTCTGAGTTCCTTACTTTTTGCTCAGGAAATTCCCTCCCTAGGATCTCCACAGTTGATTCCCTCAATTTCTTTGTCTCTGCTAAATTTTGCTGCATAAAAATTATCAGTAGGAGCCACCCAAAATTGGTGCTGCAGCACATCACACTCTATGTCCTTCATCCTGCCTCTTCCTACAGCCCCAAGAATGCTCGACACACTACATATCTACTTATTTATTGTCTGTTTCTCCTCATCAAAATCTGTGCTCACCCGGGCCAAAAACCCTCACAATTTTCCCTGTCATTTTCCTAATACCTAGAATAATACTTAGCACATAGTATGACTACATACATACTGGTTATAAGCATGAACTCTCCTGTTTTTCATTCCAGTGTTGTTTGTCTGATAGTAAAATTCAATGATTTCTCAAAATTTAAGACACCACATTCCATACTGAGAAGACATCATGCAGTTGACATAAACTTTAAGATACATCATTCTATAGTCTCTTGAGACTATCATCACGCTTAAAGATTGATCATATTTGGGCCATGCACTCTTTACATTAACTTTCTTCTTAAAATTTAAAATCTGCCTATTACAGCTGCCAAATTCAGTAAAATTGCTCAGCCTAGGCATGACACTACATCATCTCTATACATACCAAATAATCTTATTTTTCAAAACATAATTGTAAGATGATTAATACAGATTGACATGGAATTTAGCCTTGTGTTGATTATACCTTTCATTTGAATACTAATCTTAAATTAGCATGGATCTATTTTCTGATTGGTAATTTAGCAAAGCTAATGTATATTTCCACTTGATTGAAAAAAGTTCTAGACTTTGAATTAATTTGTGCAGTGCTATTTACCATATTAAAATTTTAAATATATAGTTGTGCTCTGTGATGGATGTGTGCTTCTTGGATCTATAACATATCTTAAGAATGGCTAGGGCAACAAGAGAACATAACTTGTAGCTGGAAGCTATCATGCAAGTAGAAATACTATCACCTGTCACTGTGACTCAATATATATATTGATTAAAATGCCTATTTAGTAATTAACCTTATTTCAGCTATTTAATATTATGTTTTTTTGAAATAATACATTCATTGCTTCTTAGGTTTGCATAAACTTGTTTTATCTTCCTAACTTGTTTTTTAGTTTCTTGATCTCTGGAAGCATATGACCCCTATGTGTTTGATTTTTAGATTTCCCAAAACAATATTTTATACTGGAAATTTTAAATCAAACAGCTGTTCCTTTTTTGGGTCCCATTTTAATGCAGAAGAAGGCAAAATTCAGAGCTGTGCTTGCTTTTAAAACTGATCATGCATCAAGTTCCAGCAGGTGGTTGTTGGTGGTGACTAGTTAGGCAGTGGTGACTAGTAATGACCATTACATGCACTGTAGTGATGACCTTGGAAAGGCTGGGTCCACACCCACTGCACACTGGTACACAGGCTATGCTAGGCTTTTACACTGTAGTGTTGTACACTTTATAAGTGCAACTATTGTGTAACCATTCATGGAGGTCTGGAATCTCCTTCATAGTTGCTTCTTGGCTTCACGTGCTACTTTTTTTTCAACTTAAGTTCACTTACCATAGTTTTAAGAGCCAGGAGATGGCATTGCTGGACAACCAACCCACGAGGTGGTCAGCTTATCTTGGTGCACAAATATTAGCTCAAATGGTTGCATTTCTCTCTTGGGCATTGAAAAAATATTGTAGTTACTAACAGTAGTAGAAACAGAATACAAAAATATGTTGAGAAATGCAGGGAATTTCTAACAAGCCACTTGCATGCAAAATTTAGAAATGATAAGAAATTAGAGGTCTTAATTGTTTGATCAACCTTACATGTGTATATCTGGTTATCTGAGTAACCACTTTGAAGATGACAATATGTAATACAACAATCATTGTTAATTTCTTATCATGTTGTTTTGAAATTCTGTATCATTTTTATTGTTTTTATTGTTTTATTGTTTCTTCTTCTTTAAAATAAAAAAAGAGGGGTCAGCAGAGAAGGTAGACTGTTAGGGAAGAATAGAAAAGAATAGCAAAGAAGAGCAGACATCATGCTAACCCTGGGAGAGAGGAGTACATAGCAATTATTTTAGCACAATTACCAGACAGGTGAATTCATATTATTTTCCAGCTTTTTGTTTTTCTGATACATTTAAGTTCAATATTTTTAGTCAATCACATTCTCCAGTTCATCACAGCCTTGCCTTGTCTAGTGCCTTATACCTGGATACTGCTGACAATTATATTACCCATGTGATGCTAGAAGGATTCCTCTCTCTGTCCTAAGTTGAATTTCATCCCATAGCAATTGTCTGGCTTCAGTTTCTATCCAGTCCAGCTGCCCCACAGTCCTATTCCATGCCTGTGTGACCTCAGTGGTGTCACCATGAAACTCACTTTCCCTGAACTATAGAGAAATGAGCCTCTCTTCCTTGCAACTGCATCAACTTTATGCTCAGTGGAGTCAGATCTGACATCAAGCTCAAACCTCATTTCACAACACAGCAAGTAGACTTGCCAGTGGACCTGAAATCATGTGAAAAGTTTCTTCTACTTTGCCACTGTTTTTATTACTTGCACATAGGATTTTAAACTGGCAGACTTAGTGATGTGAAAACTAACATTGATTAGTGGTAGATGGAAGTAAAGAAGAAAGAAAAGAAAAAAGGAAGAAAGAGCAAAGAAAATAGAAAAGAAAGAAAATAGAGAAAAATAGAATGAAACATGGCAGACAGAGCAACTTCATTGAAGATAATAGTATGCAATGTAGCAACCATTGCTAATGCCTATCATTTTGTTTTGAGGACATGTATCGTTTTTGTTGTTTTTGTGTTGCTTTGATTGTGTCCTCTTTGTTGTATTGTTAGTTCTTTTAAGTTTTAAAATAAAAAAAGGAAAAAAAATGAACCAGAAAAGAAAATTAGCAATTATGGGATGGAATGAAAGGAAAGGAGGTAAGGAAGGAAACAAGAAAAACAAAACCACAGTTTAAGTTATTGATATCTTCCATTCTATCTAATGAGATTACGGTGCTTGTAAGTCCTCAGGGAGTGAACTTTCTCCATTTTGCTTCTTCTTCTGATGTCTTTTTTTTTTTTTGCATTGGAAGATTTCAATACTTTCTCAGTTTTCTCTTTCTTTATTCATACTCCCTAATGTATCCCTTATCTAATGGGGTTTTCAGGCACCTCAGGATTTTCAGACTTCCAGAGGTCCATAGGAAACTGCCTTCAACAATCAGAATCTTCAGAAGGACAGTTATGTGGGGGGAGGTGGGACCAAGCTGAAATTCTACAAGCTTTTTCATCGCAGTGAGGGGATATACTTCTCCAAGTACCAGTGGTGGGAATTCTGCAACTGTGGCATTTAGGAACAAGGGATGGGCAGAGAGAAAAAGATGATTGATTGGGAAAAAAACTTCATGTTGCAGATGTTGATCATGGCAAATGTGCTTTGGGCAATAACTAAAATGATGAACTATTATCAAGATACTTTATGTTATAAATATAGTTACATAAATACATTTAATGTTTTACAAAAGCTGTATTTGTTCCCTATGACAACCACATACAAATAGTTTTCTTTCCATTTAACAGATGAGGAGGGGCTGGGGATTTAGCTCAGTGGCAAAAGCGCCTGCCTGGCAAGCGCAAGGTCGTGAGTTCAGTTCCCGGTACCGGAGAAAAACCAAAAAAAAAAAAAAAAAAAAAAAAGAGAATAAACAGATGAGGAAATGGAGGTTAACTTTATGCAAGGTCTCCCAGCCATATTGTATGGCTATAAGTCAAGTGCTCTTTGACTGTACCAACAGGGCCATGCACAAGATGAAGGAGCTGATGTGGTTAGTGGACGCCTCTATCTGCCCTCCGCTGACCTCTGCTGTGGACAAGGGACAGGTCTCCTTTGGCTCAAACCACTTCCACACTTACCACCAATTTTTCTTTTGCTTTCAAAGTACTTCTTGGTGTCACCAACCACCAAAGTTAACATTGCTCTGGAAAGCATACACAAGTAATATCTACAAAAGCACTAAGAAACTTAGAAGAATTTATAGTTGCTAACAAAAATGACCTGTGTGATTTGAATAGAAAAGTAAAAATGCCAACTATGTATAAGACTGACTTAGTGGTGAAACAAACCAGAGACAGGAAACTGAAACATTTGCCTGTTCACTTTTTATCAAGAGCGAGGCATCACAGTTCTTTAGAAATATTTTCTTATGGTCCACAGAGCATCAACTGCATGGTTGTCACATTTGGATGTTAATATGTTTGATGGAAAGATGCCAACAGATGCAGTGAGCAGATTTGATATTTCTTTAATGGCAATGGATATGGACACTTCAGAACACAGTTATGAAAGCCAGGAGATAATGCCACATGCTCCCAGATGGACACACATTTCAAGTTTTGCAAAGTTCATCAGGGACAAGAGAGAGAGAGAGAGCTGGGGAGGGGAAACTACCCATGTGCAATGAGGAATTTTGCCAGGAGAAAGTTTTTTCAATTGTTAAGACAATGCTCATTTCTCCTGATTTTTCTGGGGCTCAGTCACACTGGAGAACTGCATTTAACTCATGCAGAAAAACCTCCCGCAGAATCATGGATATGGTGTGCACCCAGCCATGTGAGGGACCAGGGGTCACCTTCTAGGGCCTATTACTCAGCAGCCCTGGACATAAGCTCTGTTAGAAGTCATTCTGGAAGCCACACAATAGAATCTGCTAAGGTAGTTAAGACACAGAGAAACTCAACTTGCAACCCAATTTATTGCTCTAATTGCACATTCAGAGTTTTGAAATTTTGATGGTTTCTAAGAGTTTTGTCAAATAGGAAGAATGGAGTGCTGATAAGAGACAGAATCATTATTGTCTGGGTCAACAAATTTGCCATGTGAATCTGCCTTGCTGTTGTGCATTGGATTTAGTTTGGCTCCATGGACAGCACTACAGTAATTCGTACCCTGCAATCCACTATTGAACAGTATTGACGATCAGAGGTGGTGTGATTTGGGACTATGACTCAGTGTGAGCTCCACCCTGCAGAACAGAGGTCCTATAAAGACAGATGGGGAAGAAAAGAAAGCGCATGTATTGTTTTTGTTAGGGAGGAGCCATGACAATTGAGAATTTTGGTATTTTTTTTTCCACAAAATATGTACAATAAATACACAACAGTCTATCTCTACTGCTATATCTATTGCCAACATTTTGAAACCAACACTTATCTGCTCTTCCTGTTGTTTCACTGGGTGAATATCAGTTGCCAACTAAATTTTAGTTGTGGAAGCAATTTAAAAGTAAAGCCCTTATTTGTTTGTTTAAGCAAAATACCACTGCATGCACCATCCAGGGATCTGATAGTGATGTTAAGGAAGCATATATTAACTTATTTTTCGATCTCAGTGAAAGTGCAGCAGTCCTCCCTGTGAAATGCATCATATAGCTAATCAGTGCTCCAGGGGACACAGCTGGTGGGACATTCCCACAATGCAGAGCTGTGTCTGCGTCACCCTCCAGCCAGGCAATGCTAGGACCAGATTTTTTTTTCTTGCTGCTTCAGCAGAGCATATAACACATTCCCAACAAAAAATCCTGGTTTGCTCATATCATTTGGAGTGCTTGACTCATTCCCATGGGTGTATTTAGGATTCCCTTAAAGTGCTGTACTTACTGGTTTCATTAGCTCATCCCTAAATAACAAAGCTGTTATTTTTTCCCATTTTAGAGCCTTAAATTTGAAGCCAAAAGGTGGAAAAAATAGTTTTTTCAAGGTCACCGAGTTGTTAAACAGCGAGAACCTACATGAAATCAAAATCAAATCTAAGTTTTCAGTACTGACTATAAACATTTCCCAGGATGAGTCTTCTGTTTCTCTAGGGTTTGCTAGAAGGAAGGAGTTGAAACGTTAGTGAGAAGTGTCTGTGTCTTCATTTGACACATTTGATTGCATCTGGGAGGTCAGGAAATAAGACTTTCCCAAGTGAAGTTGAGCAAAGGAAAACATTACTTGACTTCAGAGCTATGGGATGATACAAGAACATCTTGAAACTTTTGTTCAGAAACACCTGAGTTTAATTTCCATTTGTATTTTGCACTAATTATGAAAACCAAAGTTTTAGCATTTTGGTTTTCCCATGGGAAAAAAGGGCAGAGGCATTCAAAATGCTCTGTGCCATAGAAAGTTAAATGCAGGGATGTAGGTATAGATCCTAGATGCATTCTTGGTTCTTACTGATCATGCAAAGCCATCATTTTCTTCTCATAGCCGAAAGTCTGCTTGGAAGGAATAATCCATGGGCTTGTAAGAGGAATTAATAAATTAATGGCATAATTTATTCATTTAGCTATTGTAATAAGTACCTTCTATTTACTAGGAAGAAAGAGAGGAAGGAAAACAGGTAGGAAGAAAGAAAGGAAGGAAGAAAGGAAGGCAGCAAGAAGGTGGGAGAGGGGAGGGAAGGAGCTGAGAAAGGCTAGTTAATGATTATTTTTCTGACTTGTTCTCAGGTGTGTTATTACTGTGTTATTAGACATAAGCATTTCTAGTTTGGTCCCTGGCTCTTTAAAAATTTCCAGAATGTAGGGGTAGTTGAGAATTGACAAATTATGTCTGAAATTAAGCCAGTCTTGGAAGGATAGCAAGTCTCTAAAGGATAAGAATCATGCCCTGCACTTAAAAAGCAGCACTTTAGTGTGCAAATGACCCCAGTATTTTCTTAGTAAAATCCGTTCTTATGCAAATTATTTTATTTCTGCACTGTACATGTACATAAATGTAGAGCTTACACTTTACTTCTATTGAACGAAAATATTAAATTTTACATAGGAATCAACTAATCTTACTTTTTAGGTTTTATTTTAATTTGGACTTTGTGTAACCTCTTAATTTACTACGAAATACCTTAGATTTTTACACCCCTTGTAAGAAAATCCACACAGTACTTGCCTGTTTTCTTTATAAATGCATATGTTCCTGCCATTAAAAGAATACACTCACTAAAATTTCATATCTATGTGGAATTGTATTTGAAAACAAAGTTTATAGTTTAATAATTTCTCTCTTTTCTCTGTGCTGGTGACTGACCCAAGGGCCTTGTTACTGAGCTGTATCCTCGGTCCTTTTCCATGGTTTTGTTTTGAGGCAAGGTCTGTCTAAATTGCTTAACTGCCCAGGCTGAGCTTGAATTTATAATCTTGCTTCAACCTAACAAAGTTGCTGGGATTTCAGGCATGTGGTCACCAGGCTCAGTCTAATTTTCTTTTATGTTAAAAATACTTCAGTAATATTCTATCCTAGAAAGCAATTCTTTGCATGTGTGTACGGGGGTGTGTGTGTGTGTGTGTGTGTGTGTGTGTGGGTGCTGTGTGCTTGTGTGTGGATGATGTATTGATGCTGTATATGGAGGGTGTGGACTGTATGTGTGTGTTGTGTGTCTAGTGTATGTGTGCAGGGAAGGTGTGTGCACACTCCCTCCGTGCTCAGCTCGTGTGAGTCTTCACCGCAAACTTTATGGATCTGAAGCTTTATCTCCACCTGCTGTGCATTACACCTTGCTCATCGATCAGCTTAATTCATGTTACGTAGCCAGGATTCTGAAAGAGAGGCATGGAATGTTCTGTATGAAGCTCTAGGATCCTAACCGGCAGGGAGGGGAGGCTCCCACTGGCCCTACACTCCTGACAGGTGCATGGACCTTGGATAAGCTGTGAAGAAAGCATTGCGGCACAGGATGCAGAGTAAGGTGTGGTGCCCAGAGTTTCCTGCAGCTTTGTGCCCTCCCTGTAGAAGAACAGGAACAGGCAAACAAGACCCCAGAACGGAAGCTCAAGGGGTAGACTGTGGAACTGAACAGAAATCTGAATCTTTGCCTTCCAGAAACTGGGCTTCATCAGTAATGGGTCCTCCAACATTCCACAAGAAATTCCACTACTCTATTTGGTTTCTTTCTAAAGCCTCCACAATTTTACAAGGAAAAAGACTGACCTCATGTAGAAGACTCTTGTTTTTATTATTCCTTTAAAAAATCCTGATGTTCAGATGGGCTCTTTAAATACGTCAGTAAACGGACCTGTGTCTGTGACAATTAAGGTAAAACATAGATTAATACGAACAAAATATAGGGCAATGCCTACTTCTCAGTTACGGCTTTGTTAGTGAAAACTGTGCCTGTGCTAAGTGTGGTGATGCAGGCCTGTCATTCCAGCATTTGAGGAGGCTGAGGCAGGAGGATCACAAGTTCAAGCCCAGCCCGGGCAACTTAGTGATTTAGAGAGATCCTCTCTCCAAACAAAAAATTCCAAAAAGAACTGGGAGTGCAGCTCTGCATGAAGTCCCTGGGTTCAATCTCCAGTACCAAAAAGCAGTGTCTACCCAGCACAGACGAGACCAGGGTGATCACTGTAGTACTTCAGGTGCAGTGTCTGAAATCCACGTCAGCAGACTGGCCTTGTGGAACGGTTTACTCTGTTTTGAACTCTGGAGGATTTAAGTTCCCAGACATCGGCTGTGTCAATTTCTTCCCAGTAAGCATCTCTTAGTGGCAGCCGTGCTGGAATGATACCCCAGCAGGGTGCTGTTGCCGCACCTGCCTTTAGACTTGTTAACAGGCTGCTGGAACTTGCTCCAAACTGGCGGGGCATACTGTGCAGCAACAGCTCTTCTCCAGGAATTTCGTGGGGCTAGAAACTCCAGGACAACTCTCCTTGCTCCAATTTCCCTGGGACCTGGGGACTTCAGTGCAGGGAGAGGATCCAGCTAGACAAAGCCTGGGATTCTGGGGCATTGATCAGAGTCTGAGGATCGCAGTACCACTGACTGCTAATCAATAGGTATTGACTGCAAGCCCTGCCCTTAGTGCCGCCAAGTTAATAGGAGTCCATGCCAAACAAGGAGCTGAAATACACGCTCTCATTCACAGCAGGGCGCGCAGGGCTGTGAGATGCAGGCACTCAGACTTTGCAGGTGGGGGAGTGTGAATTGCTCAGGATTGAACCCAGGGGCTTTGCCCTGAGCTACCTCCTTCACCCCGTTTTACTTTTATTTTGAAACAGGATTTCATTAAGTTTCCCAGACTGGGCTTCAACTTGTGAACCTCCTGCCTCAGCCTCCCCAAGGGCTAGGCTTTCAGTCCTG
The DNA here is from genome assembly GCF_000276665.1 of Chinchilla lanigera. Taxonomy (NCBI): domain Eukaryota; kingdom Metazoa; phylum Chordata; class Mammalia; order Rodentia; family Chinchillidae; genus Chinchilla; species Chinchilla lanigera. The sequence goes on from NW_004955487.1 coordinate 2,204,221, forward strand.
CTGGAAATGGGCAGGGAGAACTATGCTTTGGAAAAGCGTGCTATACTTTAGAGAAAACCCTCAGAAGGTGTGTGTCTGGGGACTCCAAAGTCCTCGTCATCTCTCTCCTTCCTGTACCCTTTTTACTTTCCTCCTAGAGAAAGGTGTTTGTGATTTTGTGCCTGAGAACTTTAACTCTTGTATTTCCTGAAATGAAATGCCCTTCCATACCAAGTTCCTTTCTAAAAACGTTATAGTCTGAGATTAACTTTAAGTTTAAATGTATTTTGATATAAAATTGTATGTTTTGATGGGGTACCACGCGATGCTTCCATATATGTACACATGATGCAATGTGTATCAGGTTAAGCACACCCATCTCCTTGAATATTTGTCATTTCCCTATGGTGAAAGCATTCACAAGCCTTTCTAGTAAACAGTTATTGTTAAGTACCGTGCCACAGCACAACAGAGCTTCTAGCCCCTATCTAACTGCAGCTTGGCGCCACCCATCCATCAAACTCTCTCTTCTATCCCTCCCACTCAGCTCTTTTAGGACTCTTCCACGCATGTAAAACATCATCTGTGAAGGGAAAGAAAGGAGGACGTGAAAGATGGGTGAGGGAGGAAGAAGGGAGAGCAGCCTATGTTTACTATAGAGAGAAACACCAGCACACTGCAGTGAATGCCTTGGAAATGTGGATTCATATACTCACTAGAAGGAAACAGTACTGGTACATCTCTATATTTTCTCTGGCAAGAATGATATTGGAGCTGACAAATTAGGGAGGCAGTTTGCCTATTTCTGTATTCTTCCTTATCTGTGAGGTAAGGCTATGGTTCCAATCACCAGCAAGTGTGCCAAGATGTATTGAGCTCATAGACACAGACCAGGGACATCTTCTGTTTTGAATGTCAATTTTGGTAAAGATACAGAGGGTGAAGACTGAGGAGGCTTTGAATCCATGCTGTTCTTCAGGAGGACTTGTTTTCCCTGCAGGGTCTTGGTTTCAGATATTTTGTCTGAAGGAACCTGGTATGTATTTTACACTTGAAACAAATAGCACGATAATTTCAGTTTTGTGTCTTCAGACCTTTGTAGAAGGAAAATTTCCAAGTATAGATGTCTCAGGTTTGTGTCTTTGCAATTAGAAACAAAATAATTAAACACACAAACAAAAGCACTCTGAGAGGTTGAAGTAGAAAGAGCATGAGTTCAACTCCAGGCTGGGGCAATTTAGGAACTTAGCAATACTCCAGAACTTAGCAAGACTCTGTCTCAACATTTAAAAAGTAGGGGCTGGGAATTTAGCTCAGCAGCAAAAGCGCCTCCCTGGCAAGCGCAAGGTCGTGAGTTCGGTTCCTGGTACCGGAGAAAAACCAAAAAAAAAAAAAAAAAAAAAAAACCATTTAAAAAGTAATAAAAATTCTTGGGAGTATAGGTCAGTGAAAATCTCTGGCAATGCAAGAACGAAACAACTAAATATTTAAATCATTTAATCTTATTAAGAAAGAGAGGAATAAAACCAAGATATTTGAAACAGGCGGCACTAACTACCTGCCATGTAAGCTCATTTTCTCAAATGCAGCATGAGTAATAACTACACAATTTCTCAGCTATTAAATTTTCAAATGACAAATTCATTCATTCATTTTTAACTTGTCAGTTTTTGTCTGAGTGTGGGCACGCTTTCCACTGCGCATCCTGGCTTGGCATTGCCAAGGAACTCCACCGCTGGAGTCCATGTCCCCTCTGACTGTGCTACCTGGGCGGTGCCATTCTGCATAGGGAAGGCAGTGTAGTCTGTCTGAGGGCCACCCGTGAGCTTACCTTCCTTGGTCAGAGCTTTCTGTAGATCAGCTTTTCTTTATTAATATTCTTTGGAGTAAAAACTGTAATGTTTCTTATCAGCTTTTAATTCTATTCATTTAATTGTTTTGTGCCCCTTATAATCAAATGATTTTATTGCATGAAAAATGGAATTTACGAATTCAGATATTGTTGGCTTTGCATAAGTGTACTCCATTATAACTTTGCTCCCCACCTTCCTTGTTGGATGACTATAGGACCTGGATTTGTTTCCCCGGAGGCTGAGCAGCAGCAAGGAAACAGTGGCATAGGAAGACCCCAAGTATGATGATCATTTTTATGCTCAATGCCAGGATGAGGCAATAGTACCAATTCCACAACCCCAAATCAGTATCTCGCTTCATGGTTGCAACTTTCTGTTTTATTCAGAAGGCCTACTCAGTGGGGAAAAGATGGGCGGCCAGCAGAAAAATCTGGGTCCATTCCTCTTTCTTACTCTTGGCAAATGAGCAAAATGAGCAATTCATCTTCTTTCCCTTTGTCTGTTTCATATCAGAATGAAAGTGATCATAAGGGTCCCTCTTCCTTCACAGGAATACTTTGTGCTCTCAGATAAAAGGATGTTCAGTGTTTAGAGCCATAGTAACCAGGCATACATATTTTCATCTGAAAATAGAGATATATCCTGGCAGTAGGGAAAGCTGTTTGAAATCATGAATATTCTGAGAAGTCCTGATAGGAATAAATCCCTCATCTACTGCAGAAGGGAACCATTTATTTTTGCCTTTTAGAAGAAAAAAGTATTCATTATACGTAAGTCTGATCATTTTACTAAGTTAGTATTCGCAACACGGTCATTATTGAATTTTTAAGTATGCGTGAATTTCACAGATAACTGCTACCGCTTTATAGGTTTTGAATAAGGTTATAATTCTGGGGTTGTGATTTTGGGTCGTTTTCCTTTTATTTCCTCCAATAAACTAGGCTTTCATGTCTATAGGGAGCTATCATCTTGACTAATCTGCAATGCCAATTCTCTGCACCTTACTCCAGTGAGAGCCACATAAAGTGAGGTGCAGACCTAGGGAAATGGAATCTCCACAGTGGAAACAGGTAAATTGTGATCTTTAAAAAACTGTTCTTCTTGTTTTCTTTGAATTTCTTCACTATTTTGACTTCGTTGTTTCCCATTAATCTCCTATTGCTTTACTTTTCAATTATAGACAGAGTTGAGCATTTGAAAATGGAAACAAAGGAAATTTGGAAGGAAATGCATGACTATGATAAGTCTTTTATATTCTCCTGGTATGTTTTAAATGTTCCAGTTGCTATTTATTATTATTATCATTATTATTATTATTATTGTTAGGTACACTAGGAGGACATAGTGAAGGCATGAAATCAAATAGAAAAGGCCAGTAGTTAGAGAATGAAGCTTAATTATGCCAGGAATCAGGATGGATTCATTTTCTGTGATCATCCAGATGAACTCACCTGCCTAGAATCATAAAGGGACACCCAGATATTTGGAACACAGACAGCAGGCAGCACATACAGACTCCCATCATCACACAACTGAGCTCACTGTGAACTTGCATCTGCTGAGCACTCTCTGCCGTGAGGCACCGTGCATTTTGGGAGGATGATTTTGTCTGTTTGTTTGTTTGCTTGATTTTTCTTTTTTTGCTAATAAACATCCCTTCCCAATTTCTGCTGGTAAAAGGCAGTAATCAGAAGTCAGGATTTCTAGTTCTAGAAGTCATTCTGAATCCTAGATAGGATTATTTACTCTCTTCTTTTGTACAAAGGGCTTACGTGGGACACATCTAGCTAAGGAATTTGGCATGAACATCATAGAATTTAAATCAATCTGTGCCATGTGATTCTTGTGGTGTGAGGCTCAACAGCACAAGAGAAGCAAAGTTACCTCCCCTACCCCTTTGGCCTTTGTGGGCAGATGCAGACGAACCCACCAGGCAGCAGATTTCCACCTCCAGAATGGGTTTGTGTACCATGCCAGGTCTCCAGTGGTCAGTCTTTGTCCACACAGGGAGTGGCAGAAAATAACTCCTGGAAAGTGTCAGAGCTTCTAGATCAACACAGGGGAAAAAAAAACTCTTTTGAGGAGGAGAGATTTGAGGTCAACATTCCCAGACTAACTACTCACTCTTTTGTTCTGATGAAGCAGACATTTAGTACTTAGGATTGTGCCAAAAACCTGAGTAATGAGCCATATTCTCAGTTATTTCATTTATTTATTTGTTTAAAATTTTGAGGCAGGGTTGTCTTATGTGGCTACATTTCCCAGGGTGGGCTCAAATTTGGGATCCTCCCGCTTCAGCCTTCCACAGTGCTGGGATTACAGGTGTGTGCCAGGAATCCTGGTGAGAGAAACTCTTTGAAACAAAAAGCTCAGCAATTTAGTAGAAGGAACAAAAGCAACCTGTGAGGAAATTCCCCCAGAAAATTGAACAAAATGATGGGAAGAAGGATAGTGGAAAAGTTAATAAAGTTGGAGGCTGAGTGTGTGAGATGCACCATGAGAGTGCACAGTTCCCAGGCAGGGACATCAAAGAATGCAGAGGGTCAGCAATGGAGTTCACAAAGAGCACATTTTAGAACACAGGGCCTGAAATTTGAAACTGAAAAGACAGAAATCCAAAATACAAATACAGAAGAAATGAAAGAAAGTGGGTAGGAAACAGGAAGGTAGACTTTTTGCAGACAGGGAAGTGGACAAGCGGGAAAGAAGATGGGAAGGCTAGAGAGATTACAGGGATAAAAAAGAAGACAAGCAGACATACACTACGAAGGAGAAAAAAAATTAGGGTTTGTTCTGACCCAGATTCTTGGGAGATTTCAGACACCGAGACAACAGTTCTGAAAGTTTCTTGGTGGGAAGTAGAAGTCACTTACAGTGCCTTTGATTCTAATATCACTGGAAGCTACCCCACAACAATAGTAAGTAGAGGAAAACAGAATAATGCCTGTACAGTTCTCAGAGAAATTGATCTTTGATTTAGACTCCATACCCACAGCAAACAACCATCAAGTATGCAGGCTTCATGAAGACATTTTCAGGCATGCAATTTGTCAACAATTTACTGCTCTGGCATCAGCTCTGCAAGATGAGCATACAGCCTACAAGGAAGAATTGCACAAGGCTCAGAATTACAGAACCCATGCCATAGAAAGGAGGTCCCTACAGCAGGGTGAAGGCAGTTCTGAAGACCACACCAGAGGAGAAGGAAAGCCTGATCCGGATGCAGTGGGAAGAGCAAAAGCCAAAGAGCAGTGAGGCTATGCAAGTGCCCTAAGAAGTCATTCATCTTTCACAGATGGTTGTGAAGTCTAGGAAGAGTTACTTAGAACCAAGCCAGGAAGAAGATGGTAATTGAATTCTCTGGTGTACTGGTTAGGGTTCTTTAAAGGAACAGAATCCATAGAAAAATCTATGTTTAATTATGCAAGGAGATTTATTAGGCAGATTATAGGATCAGAGGCACAAGAAACTACAGTGGCCATCTGCACACTGGAGAGCTGGAGGATCCAGGAGCTGCTCAGCCCAAGAAGCTGGAAGCTGTACAAAAAGAGGAATCAAGTATCAAGCACCCATACAACATTGAAGACCTGGAAGATCCTCAGAGAGTCTCCGGTACAAGTCTGCATTAGAGGCTGAAGGAAGTGGAGATCCATGTCCAAAGGCAACGGCAGCAAGAGACAGAACCTCATACACATCTGAGCTCTTCGTAAATGTGTGCCAATTTCCTTTTCCTTTCCCTTTTTTATTCCATCTAGTCTACAAACCTACTGGTTGGGGCCATCTACATGGGTCTTTCTCTTTGTGTTTGCTGGTCTACATGTCAATCACCCACAGACACACCCAAAACTGTGCTTTTCTAATCTTCTAGGCAGTTCTCACTCCAGTCAAGATATAAAATGGCTAAAGCTCACACACACAGTAACCAAAGGTCTGCGTGGAGGGAGCTGTAGTTCTTTTTTGTTCCAGTCCCTGAGCATGCTAGTACGCCGGTGCTCTGACCCTGAGCTACACATCTAGCCCAGGAGCTGTACATTTAATTGCGTACATCCTGACCAGCTTTTGCACTTGTACGATAACCTCGTTTAAGAACCTTAGTCTGCCTGAAATCATGAAGAGTGGTACTGGAGGCAGACCTGCTTGTTTTCCTCTGCCAATGTCTCCCCAGCCACAGCTTTGGCAAGCCCCTCTCTCAAGGGTGCCCACAGGCAGAGTGACTGAAAAGGTTGCAATGGTAGAGGATATTCCTTAGACCCGGATGACAACGTCTGAACTGGGAATGTTTCTTTAGTTTTACAGTTTGTTGTTTTAGTCAATTATGACTTACATTTATTTATGTTCCTCTTTTAGATCCAAGGGAGATTTGCAGCTTACACAGAAGGATATAGAAGGAGAGGGTGGTGAAGGAAGGCTGGACTTCCTCGCCCGGTAGAGCCTTGGAGGCCTAGTACTGGCAAGTGTCTTAATCACAGAGAATTCTGAGAGGAGGAAAGAACAACTCAAAAGAATCACACCAACTAAGACACATGACCCTACATGAAAGAAGTCCACTTCACATCACCCTGGTTGGAAAAGTCATACATAGATTTTTAAAGGAGATAGAAATCACTAGTCCCTCAATTTTTGCCTATAAACCTCTCATTGAAGAGCACTGTTAAAGTGCCCCCCAAATGGGATGACCATTTTTACCATAATAAGATATTTCCCCATCTTTTGCCAAATTTACTTCTGTAAAAATGGAAATTTTTTCATATATAGAAACTTAGATTCCATTTTGCTTTGCTAAAAATTATAAAATGTTCTCATGTCATTTAAAATCTGTATTGATGTATGTTAATTCTGCACAACACTCCAATGCATGCTGTTTCATAGCTTATTTAACTAAAACTCTGATATTAGTGTGAAAGTCTTCCTGATTCTTTGTAATGATGAGGTGAACAGCACTAGTCCTGGGAAACTGATAGCCCTTTTGTTTAAGAGACATTTCACTCTTCACCTTGTCCTTATGGGGTCCTCCAGGCAGTTTTTGTTATGGAAATAGCTTTGGTTCCTTTATGCAATGTATGATGTCTTCTAATTGTAAAGTTTTAAAAACTTCCTTTTCAGTGTTATTTAGAACAGCGCTAAAGCAGACCGCACTTTTATTTATCCTTTAATATATGCCTAATACCGGATGCATTGTGGTCACATGTTCTGGAAAAAGGGGGACTAAAGGATAAAGATAAAGAAAGGGGAGAAAGGGAGAAAAGAAAATATTAAAGGGCTTCTCTCTGGTGCTCATTCTGTTTCACCAATTAAATCTCATGCCTTGTTGTTATGGTTGATACATTGCATCAACTTGAGAAGTTTAGAAGTTTAGCTAAGTGATTCAGCATTGGGCCAGAGTCCTTACTTTGTAAACATCCTGAGCTTGTGGAAGAGGAGAGCTTGAAGGAGGTGTGGGCGTAAAAGACCCACCTAGAGTGGAGAACCTGCATACAATATAAGGGAGGAGAAGAGGCTTGTTCTGCCGCCCTTTTTGCTCTTGAAGCTTTTGCTGTCTTCTGTCGTCTTGAAGTGTTGCTCCTGTGCCATGTGCCCCCCTGCCTAGAAGCCAGCTGATTACAGACTGAAACCTCCACAAACTGTGAGCTGCATAAACCTTTCTTTCCTTGATTTTGGGCATCAGGTATTTTGTTTCAACAATGAGAGAAAAGAAACTAAGACACATGCCTCTGTGTGACAAGATGTTATTGGGCATATTCTGTGTGTACCAATTGTTTTTCAATTTTTATTCTTTCTTGGTCCACGTTTGCAACACATAATGACTGCACAGATCATGGGGAGTTGGTGTATGGACCTAATACATCTTCATTTTTGGTATGCTACCAGTCATGAACAAAGCTGTGTTCTCTTCTTTCTTATTCCTTATTTTTGTCTTATTCTACAAGTAATGTCTGGCCCATTCTTCCATGAGTGAGTCCACAAGCATGTATACTGTGTTAATGGTGAAAGTGCTCCTAGTGGCACCCTCCCTTATCACACCTATTTCTGCCTTGTTTCAAGTATTTACATGCACACATAAACATGCACCCAAACATGCACTTCACAGCATTAATATGATCATATTAAGTATCTTTCTCTTAAACTTGTTTTTCACCTAATAATGAGAATATGGAAGATAGATGAGCATGAAGTCATTTTAGTGGCTGTATACCTGCATTCGGTCCATGGCGAAGTTGTGCCATAATTACTCTACATTAGCTTGGAGATGAATACTACCTATTCCTTGTTATTGTACAAAATGTGGCAGTGAATAAGTTTATACTTAACGCTTTAACTTTTTAGCAATGTCCTGTAAAATTTTCCTTAGAGGTAAAATTAGTAGATAAAAGGAATTTTAAATATTTGGTGGCTACTGACAATTAACATTCAGTAAACATTAACAATTTACACTTCTACCAGATCAATATGATAGGGTTTATTTCCCACCTGTAGTGCTTTAAAACTGTGTACTCTATTAGGTGAAAATAATATTTAATAATTGTTTAGTCCATTTTACTTGATTATCAATAATGTTAGCTCCTTTTAATGTGTTGATTGGCCCTAAAATTTCTTCTCTGTGTATAGCTTGTTCATTTATTTTACACAGTTTTCTACTTGTTGTGAATATTTTCTTTGTATTGACTTGAAGACACTATATATTGATAAAATCCCTTTTTCCACTTCTTGTCTTAAATATTTTGCACACAGTTTTCAGTCATTAAAGTAACGTACTATGACATGTAATACAGGTAGCTAGGTATGTGAGATAATTCATGTGAGACTACACACTTTTCCTAGGGAAATTGAGTGTATGTCTAAAAGCACATCTCTTTCCAGCCTTGATTAACTTCACCAGCATTAAGGTCCTATGTTCACTGTGGAGTAGGTCACAGATGACACCGATCAAATGGCCTTAAGCTCTTGCCTGTTGAGTGACTACCTGTGAAAGCAGAAAGACACCTGACCCATGTTGTAGCAGGACTGGATAAGTGACATTGCTCCACAATGGTGAGGTGTCTGGCCTGAACTGTGAGATGAAATTCTATCCCCTGACCCCTAACTGAATGACAAATTAAAAGTAAAACTCACTCACCTGGTTGCAAGCTTTGGTTAACATTCTACATTTTTCTCACCAGAGTCATACACATAATTCAATGAAATAATTTAACAGGAGAAGGTGGTTGCAGGACATGTATTGAAATGTAAGCCACATCGTCTGTAGCCTTCGTCAGCATGACATCTGCCAATCTGAAGGACATCGGAGGTAGACAGGGTAAGGTATGTTTGTGGACAGGTCTATTTAATACCTTTAAGCTGTCCTCTAATTCTTTTCTTTTCCCGATACCTGGACAAATGCAAAGGATGCATTTCTCTGAGTTGAAAGTGCAGAATTATTAATCACTCTTTGCCAGCTGCAAAGCTGTCGGGCTGCTTTGGTGGGCTGACTTCTCCAAATTGTGGAGAAGAAGGATTGTGGTGATCTGAAGGGCACCTGATTCTTGTCGGGCTGAAGTTTATCTCAGCCTCATGTTTACTCAGCGTTATCTTTGAGCAAAGACAAAGTTGCCTTGGAGGGTACAGAAGTTCCATAATGCAAGGCTCTCTTAATTGCTGATGCTACACATTAATCAGAGGGGGGGCAGGTTTGCTGGGTCCCAGGGGAACCAAGCCCATTTAGGTCTACCTAGTTTAGTATGCTGATCACAACCGGCTCTCATAATGGGCCAGTCAAAGCGACTTCTCTAATCTGCCCTACACTGTGTGACAATCCGAGCATACGGTGACAGCTGTCAAGACAGAAGGCAGCATCCCACACAGAGGGGCTTGGTGACTCTGGCTAGAGTCTCAGGGGGTAGCAGGGAGATTAGAGGTCTTGAGCCTGGGAAGCTGAACCAGGTACATTCTCGCATCCTGGTCAGAAACGACATGGTACACATGTCCCAGCAGACTGTCATGTGTCAGGAAACTGCAGCAAGCTGAGTTCCCTCTCTTCACAGAGATCCAGCCCAGATTTTAAAGGACAGGCTAAGACAAATAATTGAAACTTGAACCAGATTTATATTTCAGTCAATATTTTAAAGAATGTGTTCTTTCCAGAAGGACCTGCACTTTGGGCCAGGGACATGTGTCTGATATCTCCCAACTTAGGCTATAGTTGGACTTCCTCTTTCTGAACACCTAATTCTGAGGACATGAGCATTGCTGTAGACAATTTCACTGGGAGTCTCAGTGGGTCAGAGGAAATCAATTATCTGATTATGGCACAAAAGCAGATGCAGCCTACTTACGTGGTATGGCACAATCCCCCGATTTTGTCTGCCTAATTTCTTCTCACATCCCATCAGTGAAACCAGTCTTTCCTCTCACCCCTTAATGAAAACTCAGCAAATAATGGTTTGTGGGGGATGGAGATGAAGGATTGCATGCAGATGCGGGAAATGCATTAAGCATTTTTAGTGAAAAAGACTCTGTCGAGAACTTGACAGTGTGGTGACGATTTGTTTGGGTTGGAGTAACCAGTAAGCCAGCCATTTGTCTTTGAGTAATCACTGCTGTCAGCTTGTTAAACTAAAAACAAATGCCCTAGAGAAAAGCCATACCTCTTTTTCGATAGGGAGTCTCTTTCTGGATACTTTTCACTGCCTGTGGCCATTGGTGGTCCTTGGAGTGGTGCAATGTTGAATGTAACCCTGACCCAGGCCGTGAGGAAAGACCCCTTCGTAGGGCAGAGTGGGGACAGAGGAATTGAACTTCTGACCTGTGAGCTAGATACTGCCCACTGTAGTCTCCAGGCAGTCATATTTCTGGTCACCGATGTTCTAACCCAGAAAACAGTTTTCTTCCTATAGCTGCTCTGGTTATTCTAGTCATAAAATCGCTAAGGGTTAGAGGACCAGAGAACTATTCAAGAGCTGCAAACAGAGTTTGGTCGGATAATTAACTTCTAAAGGTGCTAGGAATGAACTGAGGCCGCTTGGAAAAGCAGTCTAATGGAGAATTATTTTGTTAGTCCCATGATCTCCTCGCCTTTCTTTCTCCATTTATTCTTCTGCACAGCATTTACATTTTCTTTTCATCAGTTCTACTTTACATTTCTTCTTTTCTCCTAGGTTTGGGTTTCATTCATCATGTCTACTTGAGAGATTTACATTTATTCTGATCTTGCTAGAATGGGGTGTCTCGTGCGGACTCAAAGCATTTCCAGGCCTCTGCATCAGAGAGATAGGTTGCATAAAATGACTTGTGCACTCTAATTCTGTAAAACATCTACTAATGACACTGCAGGTAATCTCAAAAGTAGTTAAAACTAAAGCTATTCTTTTTGAAGAATTTCTAAGACTGTTTCAACCACTTCAAGTTATTCTGCAGAGGTAAGGCTCTGTTTTTAAAGATATGTGCTCTGGAAAATAGTTTTCTTCTGCAGTGTGAATGGTTGCTTTTCAGGTTTGAGCTTACTGACACGAATGATCTGGTGGTCCAGCTTTGTGGTGCTTGTTTTTGTGACACTCTCTAGGGCTTATTGTCACATCACACAAGAAATAGCAGGTCAAAAGAGATTTTTTTTTTTTTTACATATTTAATCATTTTTTTCCCCACACAAGAATTGTCTGAATTTCAAACTGAAATCTTGGATCTGGTTATGTGGCTTGCTTCATCTCACTTCGAGGGAGGAATTTGTGACTGAAATGTAGCCTCTAATGACAGAAACACTTTGCTCTGAGTCAGATTTGAGCGAGTCATCACATCAGTGGTGCAAGACTGGGGGACAGCTGACCAGGGCCTCCTTCTGGAATTTCATTGAATATACACTTTCAGAAAGCTGTTTTACTTTGCTGAAACGACTTTCAACCAAAATGTCACTTTTAAAAGCCAGTTCCAGTGATCAATTTGTCATCAAGTTCAACCTACAGATCCCAGAGAGACTTTCTAGACAAACTAAGATAAATACCTTCACTCTGAGCCATGGCTGGGCTCAAGGAAAAATTAGACCAAAAAAGTAAAAGTTCTCAAAGCTAAAACTGGGGCAATTTATGAATTCAACCAGGAATCATCTTGGGGTCCCACATTTGGGGGGTGGTATTTGAGGATTCTAAATAATCTATGAATGTTCTGTCTTTGCTGACCTGGAAGACATGAAAATTAATGAGAGCAGATAAGAAAGAGTAATTTCATGGCACATTTTAAGTGAAATATATCTGATTTTTAAAAATGTCAGTTATGATGTTCATGTAGGACTAAACAATCTCAGAAAGAGCCTGATATGCACAGGATTTTTAAAAGTCAAATGTGTGTATCTGATACTGTAGACTGCAATGATCCAAATGGAAAATAGGACCTAAAGCCAGTTTTAGAACAAATGCATAGTGTGAGATTGTAACACTTGGAAATAAAAATCCAAGATATTGATGTTAAGAGAGGTGAGCTCATACTTAACATCTTCATAACAAACAATCCATTTAGAGACAAGAGTGTATGTGGAGATATGTGTTCATCTTTTCAGAGGAGAATTCCCAGAGTATATGGTAAGTATACGTTTAATATTTGAAGAAACTGCCAGACTCTTTTCTTCTGGGTCTGCCCTATTTTTACACCACCACCAGGGGTGAGGAAAGACAGCGCCTCCACCACTCTGTCACCACATAGTGGTGGCATTGCCCCTCCGTGACGGGAAAGGGTGCCTCTGTGAGTTTAGCATTTCCCCACCTTGAGACCATAAGGTTATGTGGAATTCATCAGACACACAAGCTTAAATAGTGTATGGTTTCTCTTATATGACAAACCAATATATAAATAAAGATCAAATTAAAAGATAGATAATGGGAAGTGAGGATAGACCTTTATGAGTGGGAAGGGGACAAGGAGATGGAAGGAAGGGGCAGGAAGTGAACGTAAAAAGAATTAAGATGTGTATATTACCCACTCCCCACGATAAACACATCATCATGTACTGCAAACAAGAAGTAATATAGATAAAAATTGAAAATAAATACTGGTGTATTTTTTTTTGAAATGCTCTTGTTCTAAATATCTTTTCTTCTGATTTTACAACCTTTTGCTTGTATGGTATTAGCACAGTATTCTTTGATGGAATGGTATTAATTTTTAGGTTTATTGTCTTAATTGGAATCCGTTAAAAAATGAACCTTCTGTGAGTGGCTAGGACTAAATTCTGTGTGATTTAAAGTTCTGCTGTTTTACGGAAAAATAGGATCTCAATATTACTCATTTAGGTCAGTACCTGTCACTGCCTAGGATGGGTAACTAGGGGTGTGGAGTTGGTCGGAATATGGTCTCAGCTGTGTGTTTCAGAGATTGCTGTGACAGCATTTGTTATATGTTATTCACCTGTGTATCAGTAGACTCTGAGCTCATGCATTTATTCTCCATGACTCAAGTGGACATCATTCAATGGGTCAAAGGTTTTAAAAGCAAAAATTGAAATCTGTGAGGAAGAGGGGATTCTACATCCCTACTGCCTTTGACTAAAGGTGAGGATGACAAATCCTGCCAGAATTTCCAACCTGCTGATCTACTGGAAAGTTTCAGAAGCATCAGTCCACGGGATCACGTGAGTCACCTCTTTAAAATAAATCTCTCCCTATCCCTGCATGCCAGCCATGTTTGTTCTCTCTGGAGAATTGAGAGTAATACTCTGATTCTTCATATTCATTCTATTAACTAGTGCTCTCTAGTGCTGTTGGTGTCCTCATTAGTCCTGCTTCAGTCCTGTTTTTATACTTGCATCCAGTGAAATAATAAAAATGCAATCTCATTAGAGTTGCATCTCTTGCAACGGCTTTAGGACACCTCACACGGCTGAGGGCAATGGCACTGGGAATTGGTCACCAGGTCTTTGCATTTAGCTCCATCCCCGGTCCTTTTTTTTTAAATTGTGAATTAAGGTCTTGCTAAGTCACTAAATTGCCCCGACTAGGCTCAGACTTGCAATCCTCCTCCCTCCAGGTCCAGAGTAGCTGAGATTCTAGGTGTGTTCTGCAATATTCTTTATTTCCCACACCTTTCCAGGTTTAAGGGGGTCGCCATTCTTTGTGCATTTATAGCTCAGCAACGTGTTTATACTGCTGTTCTTTGAAGCCCACAGGATATCTACCTCAAGTAATCACCATGTGGCTGTTGATTCTGCTGTCATACTGTTGAGCAAGAGACTCCGGAATCTTTCCCTTCCCTGGGTTTATGGAAGTCTGGAATAATGGTCTACCTTATTACTAGATATAAAAACTTACCTGTCCAGCTCTGCAACCAAAACTCACTGTGGAGAGAGGAAAAGGAAGCAGATAGGGTTTCAGTAGGAACTGAGCTTCTCTCTGTACCCTTGAGCTCCTGTCCCTAAAGACTCAACCAACTGTTACCAACTCAGTCTGCTCAGATGATTGCAAGATCTCTTCCAGGCTTCCATTGTAACCTGGGATTTGAAATCTAAGAAGAAGGCTTCTACGTACATTTTCAATCAACATTGTATTTAAAGGAGGGCCTTTGTTCATATTGTAATTCTGAACTAATTCAAGAATGTTTGTTGCTGTTCAGTAAAGCTTAAGTTTTAAGCTTGGAAGTTTTAGTCAGGTAATAAGAAAAGCAAAATTAATGAGGATAAAAATAATGGAAGAAAACAGATTATTGTCTGAAGATGGTATAAATATTTGTGTAGAAAACTCAAGATAATAAAAATAGAGCTACTTTTAGAAACTCCAAGTATGTTAGGTCACTTTGCCTGATGTACGGTCAGTATATAACACACAAAAGCTTGCCTTTTACCAATTTTATCAGTTACTGACCAGGAGTTGGGTCTGGTGGAGCCCACCTGTAATCCCAGCTCCTGGGAGGCTGAGGCAGAAGGATTGCTGCAAGTTCGAGACCAGCCTGGGCTACAAAGAGAGCTCAAGGCTAACCTGAACTGCATAGTGAGACCCTGCCTCAAAAAGGAAAAAAAAATTATTGACCAAACATCGTGTGTAATAGCAAAAATTGTTTGCAATGTGTAAGGGTTAATGAACCCAAAGATCTAAAGAAAAAAAATTATAAAAATTAAATGCATTAAAGGGTAAAAGGGGAGTATAGAAATGTTAAGTATAAATTTATGTGACATATTGTTCTTTTTTATTATTCTCTTTAAAAGAAAAAGAAAAAAACCCAATATGCAATATACTAACCATTGCTAATTTCCTATCATTTTGTTTTGAAAGTCTGTATCATTTTTGTTTTTTATTCTCTTTAAAATAAAAAAAGTTGACTGAAAAAAATTAAAAATTATTCCTAAATTAATTTTGAAATTCAATGTGATTTCTTTCAAAATCACAACAAGTTATAAATGATTTGATAGGTTTACTCTAAAATGTAAATAGAGGAACAAGTATTTTGAAAAGGACAATAAAGTTGAAAAAATTAACTTTGAACTACTAATTCTAAAAAGTACTGCAAAGTCTCAGTTTAATAAAAATTAAAAAGGAACCCAAAATTACAAAGATTTTATGAAAGAAGAGATCAAGACAATGTAATATATTAAAAACTGGAAGATAGGTCATGTGACATCACATATTCCTAGCAAAACAATACCTTATTTAATAAATCAGTATTAAAGAAATTGCCTCACCCTATAGGCAAAAGGAAAATTAGATTCCTTCTTTACATCTTTAATTAACATAAACTCCAAATAGATTAAATGCATTCATTAAAAGTTGAGAGTCTATACTAACTGGGACAGAATATACTGGTATTTCCTAAACAAAGAAGTGCAGCTACAGTTTCAAAGGGACTTCTACAGTCTCCCTGCATAGTCCTGAACACCCCACAGTAAGTGGATCAAGTGCATGCATGGACACACACTGGTAGGTTTGTGAAATTTGGCCACTTGGCCATCATGGAGAGCATATAGGTGGTGAAAGTTCTTCCACATGACATGGTGACAGTGTGAATCAGAAGCCTGTGGAACAGAAGAGTACACATATGTCAGAGATATGGATGTGATGGGAAAGGAAATGATGATGAAAATAAAAACATTAATAGAAGAAGAAAGAAAATGAGTATATACTTATAAAAATAGGAGGCTTAACAGTAATTCAAATGTGTTCCTCAAGGGTTGAGGGGGTTGTCTTAGGCCCTGCGGGCTGTGTTATGAGTTAGATCTGAAGTGCCCTCTGAATGTCTCATGCATTCACAAGTGGAGCTTTGGAAGATGATTAAATAATGACAGTGATAATTAGTAGATTAATCTGCTGAATGGGCTGCCAGGAGGTGGGACCTTGCTGGGAGGAGCAGGTCCCCAGGGTATATCTTATCCTTGGTGGTCTTCTCTCCTGTCTCTCCTTCCAAGCTATCACGAGGTAAGCAGCTTTCCTCTACCATTCCCTTCCACCATCCCATCCACATCTGCTCTGGAGCCAGATTACCATGGACTGAACCCTTGGGTTACCATAAATGATTTTTAAGCCTCCATAGGTCAGTTATTGTCCCAGCAACAAAAAGCTGACTAATGCAGGATGATAAAGTGTACTACTAGGAACTGGGGGACTTAACAAAATTTATGTCCCACAGACTGGAGGTTGCAAGTCCGAGATGAGAAGGCAGCAAGGCCAGGTCCCTAGTGAAGGCTGTCTTCTGAATTTGTAGCTGGCTCTCTTCTCTCTGCATGCTGAAGCGGCTTAAAATGGAGAGAGATAAAGTCAGCTTTCTCCTGTCTCTCTGCATATGGGTGCATGTGGCATCCTGGAGCTCCATTTCCCTGAGCTAATCCTCTACTGATGAGATCATTTTGGGTTGTAAGATTTCCAATATATGAAATTGGGGGGCACAAACATCTAGTCTATAGCAGGAGTGAAAGATTTAAAAGGAACAATGAAGTAAAAGCTTTGAAAAGATTATTCTGTAAGCTAGAGAATGTGCTGCTCAAGGAGCCAAATGCATAGTAGATCTGTTTATTTATTTATTTTTAGTATTTTTAACACTGGCAATAGAAGCAGTTCTCCATGCTAACTGCAGCCCCAACCCTTTTAGATGTTTTATTTCAAACTAAGGGTATCACTAAGACAATAAGTTGTCCAGGCTGGGCTGGAAGTTGCAATCCTCCCTCAGCCTCCTAGAGTGCTGAGATTAGAGTTTGAACCACTGCACCCAGCAGGAGGTGCTTCTAAGTGCTTTCCATTACCATGTCTCATCTCTAGAAAGAGAAACCAGCATGTAAAACAACAGAGTAAGGTCTGGTTAGAATTTTTGTTGCTGTGTGTTTCCATTGGGTGCTTCCAATGCTAGCAGAAAATGTAACCTTAGCAGATTATGCAGTTTAATAGCATACACGTGGATGATTCCTGACTGAGGGGAAAGGGAATTTTCAGCTACTGTCTCCCCGGGGACTCTGCTTGGGCACATTGCCATTGTCACCTGCAACTCTTCAGTCCCCATAGGCTTCACTCTCTTTGAGTGACTGCAGTTCTTCTGCTTTTTGAGCAATGAAAAAAGCAGACTGATCCTTGGTGAGGGAGACATCAGTGATAGCTGGTGGCATGCTGGGTCTTGTTAGAGTTGCCTGCTGGGTTAGAACACATCCTAGTGACTGGAGAATGTAATGCAGGCATGGATTTAATCCTGGTTGTGGACCATCTGTGGAGATGGATGATAAACAGCAGGTCCTCGTTCATTACCTTTGCTAGTTACTGCCCCAGCAAAGGAACATGCCTCAGCCGTTGGTTACAAAGCCATGGAGGGGAGAAGCTCACAAAATTTCCTACAAAGGTCTCCCAGGAGAACCAAGTGCCCCGGGAACCACGTTTGAAGGTTAGAAGGAAGCCTGTTCGGACCTTTGTTTTGGAGATGGGTGGGTTTATAGCTGGGGTAAAGTTTTAGAAATGAGGAGTCTCAGAACAAAGAACTCCGTGTAAAATACACGTTTAAGAGCTGAGACTGGAGGCCAGGATTCCTCGGCACTTTAAGTGAACATTGTTTGTAGAAGAGAATGCAGAAAGAAAAAAGTATGGGTTCTCAATTCATGCTCCAAAGACTTGCATCAGCACCACCCACTGTGCTTCCTTCCCCCCAGTCAGTTCTGTGCCAAGCTGTACCTAGGGACATGGAGCTCCCAGTGGTGGGTGAGCCAGGTACTTGAAGGAATCCAAGGTGATGGAGAAACCAGGTTCACCACAGTGTAGGACACTCAGGAGGCGATGGGTCCCTCTACTCTGAGCACCTTGTGTGAGTGTGGATGGGAGGATATATTTGCCTACTACAGTTCTTCCTGTTGGTTTCTGAACATAGCCCTCGTTCAAGTCTCTTTAGGCCCCAGCTTTGTTTAAAATGGGCAAATTGATTTCTTATTCCAGGAAAAGCACACATAAAAAGGGTCATATGGCTTCTCTGACATCAAATAGTTTTTTAACGTAACAAACTGTTTTGATAAATTGAGTGCCTCCAAATCAAAGCCATATGGGAGGTGCCTGAACCAAAAGGGCAAAGAGAGTATGGGTAATTGGCCCACAGTTCAAACGCCAGAGTAATTCTAGGAGGCAGGAGCCAGATCTGAAGGGCCTGGCTGGTGCATCTCCTGCCTTCTGCAGAGGCCACAATGAGGGTTGTTAAATACTTGAGTTGCTCATTAGTCAGAAGTAGCATATTGAGATGAAAAGGAAAATTCTGATGTTACTTAGTGAAGAAAATTAAATTCATTTATAGCAAAGTGTCCAATAGGCCATGTGTAACAAATATATGAGTTTAATGTTTTTATGGGAAAGACCCAAATGCCTTTCCTTTGCACCCTATGTGTTAGCTGTGAGTTGGGACATCAACTAACAGTTCACAAGAAGGTAGCATGTTCCAAGCAAACTGTCCTTTCAGAATCAGCAAACGACCTGTAACCCCAAATCCCAATGCCTGCAAAGATTGTACTCTGTAAAAAAAAGATAAGGTGAATGGCTTGCCGTTCCCACGGCCACTCAGTTTGCAGGTCATTGGCTATGTTATTGTGTGTTTCCTGTTTGCCTCTGTTTGCCTATCAATAAGAAATGGGTTCTCCTTTGAAAAATTACTCAACCCTTTTTACTTTAATTCCACATCTAAGAAATGAAGATAAGTGTGTGTGCTTTTAGACTTGAGAATTACATGTGCAGTACTAGCTATGGTTCCTATGGGCAAAAGCTTGCCCTAAATAAACCATCATCAAATGCTGGACAGGCCTTCCAGCGAAATAAAGAGTGATCTACATGCTCACACAAATTTGTTTATGTTAGAGAGAGTTCATGAGAATTTTGAAATTACCTCTATAAGAAGCATTCTTTTTAAACTTATTTTGATATTACTGAGAAGAATTTTCATTGTTAGTTTTACCTAAGGATCCAAATAGAAAAAATCTTATACATTTACATATTTTTCTTGTCACTATTCTGAGTCACAGTGGCTCTCAAATGTTTGGGTCTCAGGAATCACTAATAATTTATTTATGTAGATCATCTCTATCAACATTCACCATATAAATAATTAATACTGAGTGATTTAAAATGTATTTATTATTTTAAAGTGACAATAAAATTGCATGCTGATACATGACTATGTTAAAAATAAGTTTTCTCATGAAAAAAGGAGCAAGAAGAGTGACATTGTCTTTATTCTGAAAATCTCCTCAATGCCTCTTTCTGAGGAAAGAGCAGAATGCTCATATTTGATTTGTCTTTCACCCTGCAGCATGGCTTAATACATATTTTAAAAATGACCTTGTGTTGGAAAGTCATTGCAAAGGGAAGCTTCATTTAATAATCTTTCAGATAATTGTGAAAATTTTTATTCAGCACAAATGTTTATATTATTGTACATTAAAATTCACAAGTCATTCTTGAACTATGTCAAAGCCATTGGACTTTTCCCTATGCATGCCTTTCTGACATTGTGAGCTTTTAATTTCAAATCTTCTGGCTCATTGAAGTTACACTGCCCTTGCAAATGGTAGCCCATTTTAATTATATACTATAAAAATACATTTACTAATATACCACCAATTAATTGGAAGAGTCTGTATGTATTGGGAAGCTGCCTAGGTCACAGTGACAGGTCTGATTTTTCCAAAATTCTAATTTTCTCTTTAGAGCGTAAATATTGTAATTGGCAACGAAAATTTCCCCTTGGTTTTTTGCCAGTGGCAGGCAGATGCTATTCATTTTTAGGAATATACAGTATCTTCAGGGAACCTGGAATGATCAAAAGTTGCTCTTAGTTTTATTTTCAAGTAAAGTGGAATTCTATGGAAAAAGTAATGTGTTGAGCTGAGAGCTGAATCCTGGAGCAACTTCTAGGAGAAAGCTACTGGATATGAGTATGTCACTTAGGGCCTTACTCACACCTCCCATTTCATTCTGGAGAGTATTTAGAAAGTCTCCAATCAACGCTGAAATTTAACACAGTGAATATTTTTCCTCATTGCCACTGCCTTCTTCCATGAGGGTCCATGCAATTAAATTTCAGTGGCAAATACAGTCTGGTGCTAAATTTACAACAGCTTCAGCTGTCCTTGCTTGGAAATTACCAGTACATAGATCAATACTATGGAAAAGCAGGGGATACATGAATGTGTTATGAGAAGAGATTTTCTTGCCAGGATCCCTTGCCAGGATCCTTTGCGAGGGCCTCAAGGACGATGCTCCAGGCTCTGCAGAAGTTACCTTGAAAATCTCTACCCTACAAAAATAGTCTCTACCCAGTCTAGCTTGTCTCTTTCTGCTCAATAAAACCGACCATACCATCTCAGTGCCCTCCCAGAGGGGGAGATAATCATCCGCAGCATCTCATTTCTGTTATTAGCATCTTTCTCTCTCCAACTCTGTGAGCTAAGTGTCAGTGTCACCAGCTATTTGAAAGCAGGATTAATTTTGCCTGTGTATGAGTTCTGTGCATCTAACACACGGCCCAGTATTATTAAATGAAAAAAAGAAAGAAAGAATGAATGAATCAGTAAGTGGAAGAACTTGGGTCTAGATGGACTCTATGCTTTCCACTCCTCAAACACACAGGGTCTTTGGCTTGTATCTTCCCACTGTCTGAAGCGTTCTTTCCTTGAACATCTGGCTTTTGTTATACAATCTCCACTAAATCTTCCTCAAATTAAAATACCCATTCACCTCTATCTTCACCTTTTTTGTTTATTTCTTTACAGTACACGGAGGACCATCAAATGTGTTTTTATTTTAGCACCCAGCACGTGTAGCTATTCAGTGAATAATTTTCAACAAATAATGAATGGACAGAAGAAACCATTCAGTAGGTATTTATTCCTCACCTACTGTCATAGTTGCTTTTTCCACTGCTGGCACAAAATAGTTAGCACCCAAAAATCAATGGAGGGAAGGTGTGCTACAGTTCACAATTTGTAGAAGTTTCAGTTCATAGCCAGCCAGGTCCAAGGCAGAGTGGCACGACAGAGGGGCCTGGTGCAGGAAAAATACATCATTGTGTGGCAGATGGGAAACAGAGAGATCCAGGGAGAAGGGAGGAGATAGACCCTTCCAGGCCATACCCTTTAACCAGGTTTCACCTTCCAACATCACATTTGCTACAAACTCATCAGTAGAGTATTCCACTAACGAGTGTCACATCCCTGTGATCCAATCACTTCCCAAAAACTCCAACCATGAGGGCATGAGACTTTAGGGGGCATCTAGATATAAACCATATTACCTACTATGTGCAGAGCACTATTAAGTTAAAGTTTTTGCCCTAAATGAGCTTATTCTGTGTGTGTGGGGGGGTAAGGAGTGGGGAGAACAAGCTATATGTAATAAACAGATACAAAACAACTCTGTTATGTGTTTAGGAGCTTTGCTTATGATGATTAAATAGTATTAGGCAGGAAAGGGCATTGTAAGGTGTTTTAGTTTTGTACCTGCAGAGACGTTGTCTCAGCTATGCCACACCCTTTAACCAGGTTTCACCTTCCAACATCACATTTGCTACAAACTCATCAGGATATAGGATGCTCCTGGAGAGCTCTATCTTAGGCCTATTTCTGTGCAGGTCTTACTTCTCCAGACACATTATGCATCTTTCCCAGCTGCTAGGAACACGGTCTGTACAAAGCTTTGTCTTTTTGCCCTTGTGGTGCCTGATATGAAGTGCAAGGAGAGAAGGACCTCAGCAAACAAGAACTAAAAAGGAACTCAGGGCTTGAGAACTTACTGACAGTCATGCCAATGGATGCTGCAGGTGTGGGCATCACAGTGTCTAAGTGTCTGTTCTCCCATGAAAGAGGGTACAGAAACCTGCATGGTTACCTTGGCTTGTTCTCACACCAATCCTGTGCCTTCCAAGGAGGCCATCTGCACTTCCCTCCCTCCCCTCTTCAAACGTGCACTAGTGCAAATCAATCTTTATTTCTTTGCTGTTATCAGTCTGTCCATAAATCAGTCTTGCCCACTCAGTAGTTAGCTTGGCAGGACCTCCAGCTGCTTGTTCCCTGCAAATGGTGACTTTTTTTAAGCTCATCATCACCAGCTGTTCCTGAAGCTTGTAGCCCTGCATTTTCAACAAGTGTCTCATCTGTAAAACCATTTTTCTCTTTCCCCTACTTTCCTCTTCCTTGTAGCTGGCAGCTGCCTGCAGAGCTGGACCCCACGGCGTTTATCCACAGTACACCCTGCTCATGTCCATGGCAGGCTCTTAGGTAATAAAAGCTGGCTTTCAGTAAATCATAGGAGTAAGGAGATCCATAAATCTCCTTCTTGCCTCCCACACAATTTTCATTGTCATGAATACCACAGGCATGAGTCACTTGCTCTGCACACACATCTTGGACAGAGT
This sequence comes from Chinchilla lanigera, assembly GCF_000276665.1. Taxonomy (NCBI): domain Eukaryota; kingdom Metazoa; phylum Chordata; class Mammalia; order Rodentia; family Chinchillidae; genus Chinchilla; species Chinchilla lanigera. Next base: position 2,226,858 of record NW_004955487.1, read on the forward strand.
CCCTGACTATCCATAATCCGGCAGGAGGTGTCTTGGAGGAGATGCTCCCGGTAACCCAGTGTCTCCAGACTCCAGGGGGAATTGAACCTAATTCAGGCAAATGGCAGTGAGCTCAGCCTTGTTCCTATGAGCGTGCGCAGTCTGCTCAGACAGGGCTGCACCCAGTGGTGTGGGTATCCTAATGGTCGCATCATACCATGGGCACCATGCATAAAAATATATAAAGTCTGGAGGAAAGAATGTGTCCAAAAGCAGCCTTTATCATTTTAATAGCATTTAGGATTTAATTGTCCTCACTGTCCATTTGCCCCTTCACATAACAAGAAAATGGCTGGTTTTTGATCTTCAACACCAAGGACACAGGGCAGGAGAATGGCTTTTGCAGTCCAGTACCGGCCTGGCCCTAAGCCCCAGCTCTGGTGTCTACAAAATGTTAATTAGGAATCTCCTTCACAACTGTGTCTCAGTGACACAGTGCAAGGTGAGAGAAAAACATGTGGTGAATTTTTAAATGAAAAATGTTATTATAGTCAAAGACGCACGGAGCACACTCATCTCTCTGAAGCAGTTGCATAAGTCTGCTTTCCTGAGTGTCTTTACCAGGTGCGATAAAAAATACAGCGCGTGTTGCTGCCAAGTGCCACCCAATGGAAATAGGCTCATAAAAACATGACACTGTGCCATTTCCTCATGCACCTTACTCACCAGATCTAGCACTGTGCAACTTTTGACTCCTCTCAAAGTCAAAATGACCATGAAAGGGAAATGTTTTGAGTCAATTCATGACATTGAGGCAATCAAGATGGCACAAGTATAGACCCTCAGGAAAGAGGACTCCAGAGCTGCTGCAGAAAGTGGCAAGAACAATGGGACAGACATATTCCAAGTAAGTGAGATTATTTTGAGGGACATTCACGGCAATGTGTCTTTAGTTGTAACATACTTTTTATTTTTTCATTCAATCATTGCAGTTTTGATCATGCCTCACAGAGAGTCACAATTCTTCAGTCCCACGAGAGTGTCCATGCCTGAGCAGTGTGACTTTGCAAATCTTACCACTCACAAGTGGCTTCCCCTTCTTGCTCCTCAAATGTGTGCTGGTGTTGTGACTTCCTCTGCCGAAGACCATGCAGCAGTAGTGAAACTGTGATTTATTTGCTTTTCACATTTTTTCTTTGCTGGAGCATGCATTCATTCAACTGTTTAGCCTAAAATGGGTACCTAGGTTTGGAGCTGAAATCATTTCAAAAGGTAGCCTGGTAGTAAACAATAGGACTCAGACGTCAGTCTTTCCATTGTGATTGTGGACAGCCATGCTGAATTCAGAGTTGGTTTTCAAAGAAGAGAATCCAGAGCCTGCAGTGGTTTGTGCTATGCTTTTCTGTGTTTCCACCCTAGCTGAATTCACAAGGTTCTCAAAACTTGAAGAGGTAGATCACTCAGGAACAAACGACAGCTGAGAAATATGTACTTTACTTTCAGGATTTATCTATTTATTCCCCTCCACAGACATTTTGTGGTTGGTAAATATAGGAGATCTCAATAGAAGGGGTTAGGATTTGCTTTTGAAGAAAGGTATTTGTCCTTCACACCTTAAAGCTTAGGAAACTAAGAAAAAATATTAGCTGGTTTGTGGGATATGTATGTGTGTGCACATGCATGCATGTGTATGTGCGTGTGTGTGTGCGTGTGTGTCTCTGCACATTTTTCCTAATATGAAAGGTAGTCTTCAAATCTTGTATGACCAAAAAAAAAACCCAAATCTTGTATGACCAAACCTCTTGCTCTATGGTTTTAAAACATTCAAATGAATTTTACTGTGTATATTTTATGCATGTAAGAGGATTTCATTAGATACATATAGGTTGTAAATAAGTTACTGATGTGATATAAATTAACATGTCCATTGTCTCAGAGTTACCCAAGCTTTTTGTTTTTGTGATGGGCTGCTACAATCCAATCCCCCTTTTCTTTGGCATGATTCCCAAACACAGTTTATTTTTTTTTTTTTTTTTTTTTTT
>NW_004955487.1:2235618-2278255 GCF_000276665.1 Chinchilla lanigera
CGGGGTCTTTGTTCTCGCGTCCTGGCCTCCGGGATTGGGTGCGGCCTACCTGGCTCTTTGGGCGCTTTTCGGCTGGGAATCGCGGTGGTATGAGTCCCCAAACACAGTTTAATTTGACGACTTTTGTGTGAATGTGGTACACTGGGTCTTCTCACATAGTCATCCTACATATCTGCTTCATTTCCACATTTCCTCTCTCCCTTCCCACCTTGTCCCAGCTGTTTTATTCCCTATCTCTATAGATTTGAATTTTTCAAGCTTTTATACAGAAGTGAGATCATATACTACTTTATTGGCGCACCATTGCATATGCTTTTAATACAGACACATAGGAAGTGCTTGCAAAGAGCATTTCTGAGGATGGAGGATTTCACTTCTATCAGTTGAGGGTTTATATTCTCAGACTTCAACCCCACAATGCTAAGGGTGATGGGGCCTATACGTGAGAAAGATTGCTGGTATAAGAGAACCCATTCCTTATACAGAATCCATCATCTTTAGAAACACAGTTGTGCTATCCACTTGAGAAGAAGTAATTACACAACATATTTCTAACTGTGTTCAAAAACTTAGATGCTGATATTTTTACTAAATTTTTTTTAAAAAAATCAATAAATAGCATCTGCTTTTAGATGCAGTATATCAGATGTCACATTTTTCCTCGAAGCATATTTTTGTTTCTGCTTGAAGCAGCCTGAGAGCCAGTCAGGGGTATGAAGTGTTATTTAAGTGTAAAAATTTACATGAGACTCCAAGGAGTCCCATTGCTAAATATCAATTTGACGAATTACAATGGAAAATCTCAAGTGTCAAACTTTCACTTCCTTCCTTCTTGAGTCAACATGTTCCTTTGGGGTTAACTTGATTACTTTCCTATCCCTTTATTTGACTAGGTCCATATTTAAATGGCCATTTGCCATTACCCATCTTTAAAGGTGTATGTTAAGGGCTCCTAATTGACCTTAATACCTGTGAATTTGCAATGGCTGACAGCATAGCTAAGAATATGAAGAGAACCACCATGTATAATTCTCATACATTTATAGGGGAAGCTTGAGAATTTCCTTTCAATGAAGTAAAAATCCTATAATTTTTCCAAGAGCTATATAGCCAAACCTCAGAAAAGGATGAATAGCTGAGCACACTACTAAGAGCTCCCATTACTCACACTTTAGCTCTTTCACAAAAGTCTGCTGGCATACACAGTGAAGAAAAAGCATGGCTAATGACAGTCAAGTGACACTCCACAAAATAAAAGTCCATTTTCCCGCATGGTTGCTAGGTTACAGATGCCATTAATTTGCAAGTCCGGGAAAATTATATCAGAGCTGCTTTCCTTAATTGAAATTAGCAATTACCATGTGTAAAAAAAATTAGACCACCATTTGGGGTCTGAATTCTGACTCAAGGCACATATGTACTTACAGCAATTTTTTGTGGAAGTATGAGGACAATCTAGACACAGTGACTAGATAGAAGAAATGGATTTGCTATATTGTGGCTTGAGATTATTATGTGGGTAAGTGCTCACTGTATTTGCAATACATGACATATAAATATTGAAAAATATTGGACAAGCTAAAGGAATTTATGAATCAATTTAAGATTTCACGAGAGTCTCTTGGATAGAAATTAGAAGTATAGAAATTGCATATTGTCCAGAAAAGTGAAAGTTCGTGTTTGTATTGTTATAACAGATTGAATAAAAGGTTTCCTGTTTTGTTCACAATTCACTAAAACTTTTCTTCTCATCTTCCATCCAGAGCTGACTATTGGTGACAAACTCAGTGATCTAGGTAATATGGGAAAAAGAAATGGTGTGTATGATGTATTAAATGCCTATTGTTTGCTACACACATTTTATTAGATCATACAATTCAGTTGTCACAGTCATCCATTGAGTAATTATGTGTGTTAGTTTCTTGTGTTAAGCACATATTTGATCCAACACCACTCTAGACATTGCTACAAAGATTATAGTTAAATTAGTAGGTTTTATGTATCAAGTAGATGACCTTCCAGGTTTGGCCTCACCCAAATCAGCAGAAAGTCTTAAGTGAAAATGACTGCAGTCTCCTGAGAGAGAAGGAATTCTTCCTTCACTCTACCTTCAGACTCCAGCTGCAATATCACTTCTTCCATGGGTTTCCAACCTGCCTGCTTTCTTTGCACATTTTGTGCTGTATCAGTCAGCTTTCCCATTGCTGGAACAAAAATACTGGATGCACACAGTTTAAAGGAGAAGAGATTTAGTTGGCTCACAGTTTCCTGTGGGTTCAGTCCATGGTTGGCTGGCTCCAAGGTAGAAACAGCCTGGTGGAAGGATGTGGTAGAGGAAAGTTGCTCAGGCAGAAGGCAGAAGGAGAAAGGTGGAGCCAAGAACAAAAATGCGCCCTGCCAGGTCTCGTGCCAGGGACCACCTCCAGCCAAGGCCCACCTTCTAACAGCACAGTCAACCATGGACTCATCCATGGATGAATCCAGTGCTGACTATAGCACCCCCATGACATGATCAGCTTCCAAACATTATGTTTCTGTTGGACAGTTTAGATCTTCTCCATAACACAGACTTTCCAGGTCCTACAACCTCAAGAGACGATTCCTTAAATTAAATCTCTCTAGTATATACAGGATAGTTAACATGGTTGTTCTACTGTCTTATATTTGTTTGCTGAAGGAAACTGTGAATGAGTACTTGGTTGATCAATGTTGCATGTCTCTATCTGTTTTCATGAGAAACCACTTTGAAGATATCAATATGTAGTACAATAAGCATTGTTAATTTCCTACCACTTTGTTTGTAACTCCATATTGTCTGTACTGTTCTTTTGCTATTTTGTAAAATGTTGTCTGTTTGTTAATGTTTTCCTCCTTTTATTTTAAAAAATAAATAAATAAATCTCTCTCTATATATATCACATACATACACACCCTTTTGGTTCAGTATCTCTGGAAAACCCCAATTAATACAAACATCTGTTACTATCCTTGATTTATAGTTAAGGAAACTGAAGCTCAGAGATGTGATATAACTTGCCCAGGATCATAATGTGGGATCAGTATTCAAATAATAACTTGGAGACCCCTTCTCTTTCACTCAGAGTTGGTGGGATTTCTGAGAAGTCTGATGACAATTGGGAGAAAGATGTCCAAACCGGCCAACTACTAGAATGAAGAAGTTTTGTCCACTGGAATCCAGGAGCTGTGAAAATATGGCCCAGAAGTAGTAATAGAAGAAGAATGTGGAATCTACACTGATGGGAGTATAATTCAGTTTATCAGAAGGAATCCAGAGTTTATCAGAGGGAATTTCTGGTGTAATTCATGGAGATGGAGCAAGTTTAATATATCCAAGAAATAATGTGTGATTAGATCAAGTCAGTAGTGATTTGGAAGTTAGGTAGAAAAGTCTATATTTATATGCACCCATGTTTATAGCAGCACAATTTGTGATAGCTAAATCTTGGAAACAACCCAGATGCCCACTCACTGAGGAATGGATAAAAAAGTTGTGGTATCTTTATACAATGGAGTATTACTCAGCTATTGAAAAAGGTAAATTTGAGGCTTTCATAGGTAAATGGATGCAACTAGAGACCATACTTATAAGTGAAATAAATCGGACCCACATGTGTAAACAGCATACTGTCTCCTTGGTGTAGGAACCTGAAAGACGAGCTAAAACTCAAAATGTACAATAGATGATAGGAAAGGGAAAGAAATTGCTCAAAAGAAGGAATGACTGGGATGAGGGAAAGAAGAAAAAAGAGGGAAGGCAAAACATAAATATATATATTATATATATATATATATATATATGAATAGGTGCAATAAATGTATTGTTGATGTCTGATGGTGTATTGAAATGAACAGTCAATGATTATAATTTTTTATGTCTGATCAACTTTACATGCTTGTGTCTGGTGGTCTGAGCAACTGATTTGAAGGTAACAATATGCAGTGGAATTATAATGGTGAGCTCCTACCATCTTGTCTAGTGAAACTCTGTATTATCTCTAATGTTTTATCGAAGAATTATTTTCTTATTCTCTTTAATGGTTTCAGCAATCTTTTATTCTTACATCTGGTAATCTGAGCAGTGTAGTTAGGGATAGCGATATGCAATGTAACCACCATTGTTGATTTGTATTATTTTGTCTTGAGACCCTGTATCACTCTGAATGTTCTTGCTTTGATTTGTTTATGTTTGTGATACTGGTATGCTGCTACTGTTTTATTTTGTTTGTTTGTTTGTTTCTCATATACTACTCTCTTTAAAATAAAAAAATTAAAAGAAAAAAAGAAAAGTCTACACTTGATTCATTGAATTGTCAGTTATTTATTGAGTATTCAAGCAGTGTGAAACTCCTTGAATTAAAGGATGAGCAAGGCTCTTGAGTTTATATTCTCAGGGAAAGATAAACATCAAAGAAATACTTACAGCTGCTTCTTGACTTATGATGAGGTTTTTGCCTCGATAAATCCCTCCTGAATTAAAAATATTAACTCAAAAATAGTTGTATTTCAAGCCAGATGTGGTGGCATACAACTGCAATCCCTTCATGTTGGAGGCTGAGGCAGGAGGTTTGCTTCAAGTTGAATGCCAATCTGGGCTATATAGACAGTTCAAGACCAGGCTGAACTGTGTAGTGAGTCCCTGTCTCAAAACAAAATGAAAAAGTTGCAATTAATATATAAAACCTACTCAGCCCAATGATTTAGCCTTGCTATGTTAAGTATACTCAGAATACTTATATTAGTCTAAGACAGAGTGTAATGAGTTAGTAAAGCAGTCAATTGAATAATCCTTTATTAGTCTATAGTTGGTCACATTTTAACCATCAGAACATAGTGTTATACCTATCTCCATCAAAGAGGTGGAAAACAAAGTTTGTAAACTTTTACTTTACTTTCCTTTTGCCAGTTTCTAAGATTTTTTTCCTACTTCCTGTCTTAGGAGAGAGTTGTTTTAAAAACACATACCTGAAACAAATGAGTGACATTTTTGTGGACTGTGTATGTTCTTGACAAATCAGTTGGCGTGATTTTTTTCTTGGGCTGAGGTCAAATGATTTAAAAGCACAGTCAAACATGGCCCAAAATGGAAGGTCTCTTCCTTGAAAAGTTTTGATGGAGAGTGCTTGATGGATTTGATGATGTCCTGTAATCCTGACATTTGCCCACTGAGAGGCAGGCTGAAAGACTCTTCCTCTGAATTTGACTCCAAAAAATATTTCATGTAGGAACAAACCCACCAAGTCCATGTAAAACTTGAAATAAATCCCAGAGAGTTGGCGTAAACCTGTAATTTCAGCTGCTTGGGTGGCTGAGGTGGGAAGGTCACAAGTTCAAGCACAGCCTGTGCAACTTAGTATGAAATTGTTTCAAAATAAAAATAATTAAAAAGGAGCTGAGTCCTTAGCTCAGGGACAGAGCACCTGCCCAGTATGCATGAAGCTCTGGGTTCCATCTCTGCTACTGAGAGTAAAATGAGGTAAAACTGTAACACAAAGCGACTGGCTAACTGAAAGAGTAAATAAGATCCAAAAGGTACAATAGATATAGTAAAAGGGAAAGAAACTGCTCAAAAGGAAAGAACAACTGGCATGAGGGAAGGGAGAAAAGAAGGAAGGGGAAAAAGATATGTATATATACACAAGATAGCTACGATAATTGTATTACTTATTTCTGTTAGTTCATTGAAAGGAACAGTTAGTGATTATATTGTCTACAGTTCTTTTATTGTACTGTAATCATAAATCCTAAATTTAAAAGAGTTTTAGTTCATTACTTTGTAGCTGTAAACATAAATTTCTAAAGAACAAGTGCACTGGAAAACATAAATACATACTTTTATTAACAATTAGATGCTTCTTTTCCTATGGATTATTTCTGCTTATTTTTCACTAAAAATTGATCCCTGAAAGCTAGGCAGCCTCACTCACAGGAGAGTATTAGATATTTCTCCTCTAAAGAAACTATAATTCCTGCTCTTCTTTTTCTGTGTGTAGAGAATTGAAGTGAACATCAAGGTATTCATTTTGCTCAGAGTCTCAGTTGAGGATAGGTGACAACTTTTTCCAATTTGAATCCAAGATAGCCCAAGTGATCTCATCACAGAACCCCTGAACAGTAATCCAGCAAACTCCAAGGGTTAGCTGTGGTGGGGACAGCTATTGGCTGAAACCAGAGTGTGCAAGTTAGCTTTGCATCACTGTGACAAAATGCCTGAGCTTAGTCAGTTAAAAAGATGAAAAGTATGTTGTGACTCAAAATTTGACATCTCAGTCCAGACTGCATGGCTCCATTACCCTTGGGACTGTGACAAACTAGTACCTCATGGCTACAATGGCCAATTAAATTGCTGAACTTATTCCAGTGGGAAACAGGGAGAAAAGAGACTAGTTCCATGCTCTAGCTTTTTCTAGAACATGCCCTGTAATGACATCACTTCCTCTGATGACTCCATTTCCTTCAATGACCTCACATCCTTCATGACTTCACTTCTTCTCACTAGGATCCATATCTTAAAGGTCCCCCACTTTCAACAGAACTTTGGCAACATTCTAGATTCAAATTGTAGTAGTGAGTAATTTCTAGCTGTGGTACCAAGAATTCAAAAGATCATGCTGCAATGTTTGATATCTTTACAAATAGGGAGCATAAATATGAACAAGTCAATGTAAAACTAGACTTCTATCCTGGAGGGAAAAATTGGGAGTAGGATCTTTTTCCACAAGGGGTTCTCATTTATATATAAGCAAAATATTTCTTCCTGGTTCATTACCTAGTTATACAAGCATCTCTCTAATTTACAAGAAGATTTTATTTTATCTTTGTTTTTTCACTTTTTCTACAAAAATCGTTTTCAGAAATAGTTCAGAAAGGTAAAGCTCTTCTTTCCTTTGAATTTTTAATAAACTACATTGGTTTATCCAATTTGTGAATCATGTTCATTTTTAAAGTAATTTAGTCCAAGGTGGCTACAGGGAGTCAAAAAACACCCATATTATTCAGCCATCAATTGATTTATTATTTTTTCAAACTTGTTAATAGAAGGGGAAATACCTCCTAGTGCTCAGTGTAAAATGATAACATAAAGGCAGTGGTCAGTCTGATGAGAAACTAGTTTGTGTCTGTCTTTGAAATAATTTGAAAGTAAACATTCCTTTCTGAGAACAGACGGTGGTCAATTTTCTGCTGCTTTTCTTTCTGAAAGATAACACCGTGCTCCTAAGACCACACTTAAAGAACCTCGATATATTTTTAGCATGTTGTTCTGGACATGCTTACCCACCCCTGCAAATCCAGGCTCCAGCCGAGAAAGAGTAAGTAGATGTTTTCTTTTTCTTTTTTCTTTTCTTTCTTTCTTTTTTTTTTTTTTTCAAAAAAGGAAGCAGATGTGGTTCACCTTAGGTCTGCTCATATTCTGTGAGTACAAATTTAATCATTTGGTTCAGGGATTTGGAAACAGAGTCTGTTGCTGGAAGATTATCATCCTGCTGAAATGAGTAAAATCATATTTCTGAAAGGAAGCAGGGAAGACTAGATCCTGGAGAACTAAAAGTTTCTGTGAAGACCATGAAATAATACATACATATTCTCGGAAATAACAAAACAATAAAGAAACAAATGCTGAATTCCAGTACATCCACGTGGAGCTGAGTTGCCTGTTGGTTCTGCAGCCTCTTTTATGTCCGGTCTGCTCAGGCTCCCATGATAACGTGCATAGACTGGGTGACTGACACAACACAAATTTATTTTATCCAGTCTCCAAAACTGGAAAGCTCCAAGGTCAAGACCTAACAGAGTTTGGTTTCTAAGGAGAGCTGTCTTTCTGATTTACAAATAGTTGACTTCTCCCGGAGCATTCACATGGTCAACCCGAGAGCTCTGATCTCTTCCCTTTTTCACAGGATACTAATCTCTTCTTGGGGACCCTATCATGAGACCTCATCTGACACTAATCACCTCCTATGGATCCAAATTCCACCACCTCTGGGATTGCTGGTTGAACACAGGCATTTTAGGAGGACTCAAACATCCAACCTGTAACACTCTGACTTGTTATGGTTTATATCTAGATGCTCCTCAAGAGCCTGGTGTGCTCATGGGTGGGGATTAGACTATGGGCCACTATGACCGATCTGCAGTTAGGAGGCGGGGCCTGGTTGGAAGCAGGCAGTCACTAAGGGTGTGGCCTGGAAGGTTGTATCCCTCTTCTGGTTCTCTCTTCTTTGTTTTCTCTTCTCTTTTCTCTCCTCTCTCCTCCCCCTTCCTTTCCCTTCGCTCCTCTACCTCCCCATTCATTTTCCCTCCTCCTCCTTCTTTCTCTTTTTCTTTATTCTCTCTCATCTGCCTTCCATTTTCTTCTCTCTTCCCCTCCCTTTCCCCCTCCCTTTCCTCTTCTTCTTTATCTTCTCTCTCTCTCCCAATCCTGAAAAAAAATTATCACCTACTGATGTGATTTTGATTTTCTCTCACAAAAGATAGTTTTGAACATTTATCTTTGTACCTGTGAATATGACCATACTTGGTAGCAGGATTTTTAGAGACGTAACTAAATATCAGGCTAACAGAAAGCCACTTCATTAAGGTGGATACCACTCCAATGCCTAGCAAGAGAGAAATGTGGGCAGCAGACGATTCCATGTGAAGATGAAAGGGAGACTGGAGAGCTGTGTGTGCTATCCATAGACCACAACACATCACCAGCAATGCCCAAAGGTGGAAAGGGCAGAGAAGGTCCTCTACGGGATTCAGAGAAACACAGCTCTGCTCACACCTTGCTATTGGACTTGTGGTCTCCAGAACCATGAACAAATAAATTTGTATTACCAACTTCATCAAGTTGAAGGTAGTTTATTATGGTAGCCTAAGAAATTCATGTAAGTAATGGGACTTTGATGAATTAAACACTGTATATCTACATGAGGTTTTCTCTGAAACAGGGTAAAGACTGATGGAAGCTATGAAGACCAAATGAAATAGTCCGTACAAAGAATCACACTCTTCTTTACACTTAGAGTCTGATGAGGTATTTGCTCCCTCTCTGGAGCCCATGGGTGTGGGGGTAGGGAGACCATGTGAAAGAGACTCCATGCCCATGTGTGCGAACAGTTCCCTCTCTGGATTTGCCACAGCCCATTCGTCATCTGCGAAGATAATAGGAATCGCAATTGTCTCTATTTTTACAAACAGGAACTTGGTAGTAAATAGTCTCTCCATTCTCCACTTTGCAAGTGTTCTGCCTTTCCCAGCAGTGTTTTGTAGCTGGCACCATCACAGCGGGAGTCTGTTTTCATTCTTCGATTTCATCATACATTCTTCTGCCATAATTATCCTTTCCTGAAAATTTGACAAAGTAATTGTAAGGACACTTAGTCTTTCTGGAAAACAGAACATTAGATGCATTTTATTAACGACATTTTTCCTGATAGGTCAAAACCGTGTTTATTTTTGAAAAATATTTAAGTAATAGCGTGGATGTGCCTATGTGCGTAAAAAGTGTAGAAAAGGACAGAAAACAATTACTTCAGAATAGTTCAGACCAAGGCCTTAGCCCATAGAAATACTCTGAGGACACCTTGGTTGACTGATTGATTGATTGATTATATGGTGATATTATGACATTATGTTGAATTAGCTGCAGAAAACTGCCATCCCTAGTATAGGAAAAAAAGAAGTTGTAGTATCAGGAGCACCATGTGTATAATAATACGCTGCTTGAGAAATCTAGCATGTTTCACTCCTTGGTAGGTGGTTCTAAAAGTAAAGGAATTTCTAAAATCCAAGGATTTAATTCAACTTCCCGATATCATTCATCACATAAATAGCAAACTATGAATCTAGATCTGTGACTTTCTGACCCAATGATATCCTGCTAATAAAAGTGTTCTTTATGATGAACTTCTATTTTAAACCTTTCTGCAAATACACATAGTGGTAAGAGAAGATGCTTTGTTTTATCTCCTAGCATTGAGATTTATGGTGAGGCAATATTGTTTCAAGTCAGAATTGGACCAAGAGGTGGGGGCAAGGAAGGAGCAGACATAAGAAAAATTAAGATGTGTTATGTCCATGTACCAACTCTTCACCATGAATACAATCATTATGTACTACAAACATGTAGTAATGAAAACAAAAAATGAAAATATTGATTAGTACAAATGCAGGCCCTCAGTGATAAGGTGAGGGGAAGAAAAACCTCTTTTCTCCCCCTAAAAACTCTTTCTTATCTGTACAATGACAGAAGGAGGATGACAGTTGCAGGAAGTGTGCAGAAATACTGCTGAGATAGTTGGTTATCTATAAAATAAATACATTTTTATTTCCCAAGCACGTACAGGTTGGTTCCAGACAGGTGAAAACCCTAAATGTGAAAATATAAAACTAATTTTAGGACATTTTTATATTAAGATATTAAAACAATTAAAAATACTCTCCACCACATTAAAATGAAGGATTTCTGCTTATCAAAACTCATGATAAAGAGGGTGGACAGTAGAAATTGAACTTGGGCAGAAAGGATTGTTCAAAAAGGCTTATTGTCAAAATAGATATTTAAGATAGACATGAATTTGGCAAGACAAAAGACATGATAGTTACAGAAAACAGATACAGTGGTTTCATTAAACATTAAGTACAAATTATGAATGGAGATATCAAAAGTACTGAACCCCAAGTACAGTCAGCAGTGTAGAACATTTCTTCATGTATTTATTAGCCATTTGTGCTTCTTCTTTTGAGAAGTGTCTAATCATTTCGCTTGCCCATTTTTAATTGGGTCTTCTATTTTAGAGGGTCTAACTATTTGAGTTCTTTATATATTCTATAGATTATTCTTTTGTTTGAGGAGTGGTTGGCAGAATTTTCCCTATTCTGTATGCTGTCTCTTCATTCTGTTGATTTGAAATCCCCTTTTCCCATCTCCCCACTCTTCACAGCTCTGTTTACCATCAGATCTGACATCAATGTCTCCTCTTTGAGCCTTTTCTGATTCTCCAACCTTAATTAAATCTCCCACTCCATGAAGGCCAGGATGCGTATTTCTCTTCTTCATATCTTGATCATTTCTCTTCCACAATACTGAAGTGACTCACAGTTATAGGAAAGGTTCCCTTTACCTCTGCCTCTGGCAGAACTAAGGCTAAGTAGATGCCACATCTACTTGGTTCATTGGTTGAGGCTCTGTGTCAAACATGAAAGAACTTCTAGCACCTGTTTGGTGAATGATTCTATGACAGTAAAAAAGTGATTCAAGGAATCTCAGTGGACCCACCACATGCATAAATCTGGCAGATTCTACATCCCAGAAGCCCTTTCCCAGAGCTCCCTGAGGTCACCAAAGATGTTCCTAAGAGTGTGCATGCAGTATCTTGGCATTACTGCTGTGCTTCTGAGTGTGCTGGTCTCAGCTGTATGCGAGCTCTTCTGTGAGGAACAACATTCTCTCATGGGGAGCAACACCTTTCTACTCTTCCTTGAGGGACCCAGATGCTGCTGTGTCCCCAGATCTCTCTTTCTTCTTCTTGTCCACACACAGCCCAGCATTGCACAAAGGTTTTATAGAAGCAACTCTGCAACTTTTTGCATAGCCTGTGACTCCAGCCTGGGTTCTGCAAAACTATAAATTCCAGGGGGCACACATGTGGCATTCAACATTACACTCTCATTCAGCATGGTTCATGTCTGGCTCCTTTAGCCTGGGCTATTTCTCTTCAGAAGCACTTAAATCCTCAGGCAAATGGCCTTTTGAAGTCCACGCCCACATCCCAACTGCTCTGTCATGTCTCAATCCCATTTGCTTGGGACACCCATGCAAAAACTTAAATTCTCAAAAGGTGAAGTTTTCTGAAATATTTAGGTGGAAATATTGAATCTCTGCTTTTGCTGAACCTTTGGTGTTGTTCTTGTTAAGGGACCCAACTGCTCAGAAGAGAATGGGTAAGTGCCCCCAGGAGAGCCACCTGGATGGTCACTATCTTCACTTGCAGCAAACATATCTGAGTCAGGCTAGGTACCAAGCCCTCCATCCACACTACATCCACACATCCAGGAGCTATTTCATTTGTTTATGAGAAAAGAGCAGGAGAGAAAAGAGAATATGCATTATAATGCAAGCCAGAATACTTTTTCTTGTTTCAATAAATGATGTTATGGTTTAGATCTGAACTACACCCACAAAGTCTCAAAAGTCTGAAAGGTGATTAAATCACCAGAACTGTGCAGTAATCAGTGGATCTGTCCATGGATGAATTCATACTGAATGTGCTGTTAAGAGCAGGGCATGGTCAGAAGAGGTCACTGTGGTGTGACTTGGAAGGGTTCATTCTTGTCCCCACTCCTCCTTTTTTCTTTGTTCCTGGCTGCCATGAGAGAACAACTTTGCTCCACCATGAATTTCTGCCTTGCAGCCAGTGACCATGCACTGCACCCATGGGAAACCATAAGCCACAATAGACCTCTCATCTTCTGAGTTGTAGTGATGGGAAGGTAACTAATGCAAATGCCTAGATATGTTTGAGGAAACAAGAAAAACAGGCCAGTGTGACCTGCTCTACCAAGCTTTGCAGCTCTGTCAGGGCTATAAAACTAGAAAAGTCATAGACTATGAAAGGAAGGTGCTGAAGTTCACCTAAAGGCATTCAATTCCTGACATGAGCTTTAAAGCATGAGATTAGTGGTGTGGATGCTGAAGATGGTTGCTGGTTGGAGAAAGCAGGTGCTGATACAGAGGGACATGGTCAGCAGGCATTAGTCCATCCCAGACTTGCTGGGGTGGGCCTGAGGGAGTGAATGTTCTAGCCATGGAGTCAGGAGCCACCCCCCCCAGTTCCACAGAGAGGTAGTCAAAGAGCCTCCTAGCCAGGCACCTCCTATCTTTGAGGACATGGACTTAAGGAATGGAAAGAGATATATATTTAAACATGTTGTTCTTATTGTTGTTGTTTAATGTGAAACATCCTGTTGGCTTTGCTAACAGAACATGTTTCTACCTTTGTATTACCACTACTGGGGGACTTTTTTGAGAAATGTTTGGACTGTCTAATTACTAATTAACTTTCTCAAAATAAAAAGTGAACATTTGTGAAAATATTTGTGTATATTGTAAGTCTTCAGGATGGAAAATTTGTTCCTTTTAGCTTACCAATAATATATAGTTTTTCCCAATACTGAGTATGTTCAGTGCATGTGATTTGCTGTAAAGAGGCTCTAGATAACCGTGCTACCTTCTGCAAGACAGATATTTATAGAGGTTTCTAGATTCTTCCTGGAAATATTGGACCCATGACAGCACGCAGGGTCTGGTTTTCAAGTGACTGTGACTTTTTTGTTGGGGAGGGGGAATGGAGACTGAGCCCAGGGCCTTTGCAGTCACTGCTACACCCTACTGTTTTATTTTTTATTTTAAGACAAGGTCTCAATAAGTTGCCAAGTTTCCCAAGCAGTGCTAGTACACGTGATCTTCCTGCCTCAGCCACCCAGAATGCTGGCATTACAGGTGAGTTCCACCATTCCCAACTGTGTCTGAACTAAATTAGCAATGGGGTGGACTGGCTCCTTTATCTCCTAGGACTGGACCAGACACACCTTTCCCACAGAGGACAGTGATGGTCCTTCTCCCTTATGTCCATAATAGTTCTCACTTGCTCTGGAGAATTGAGGGGTGGGTGATGGAACTGTGTATCACATCCAGGCTGCAGGACCTCCCTTGTGCAATGCCATCAGAGTCACCTTGACATGGGCTGGAGGATGAGCAGTAAAGCCTAGACCAACAGGGCCCCTTACAGGACAGCTTTACCGGGAGATTCCTAAAATTAACTGCAAATCAAAAGCCAGCCTAATTTTGCTCAGCCAGTGCAGTGTCAGGTTTGAGGAAGATTCAAAATATATCATGAATGATTACATTTTTAAAATGTATTACAGTAAAAACCACATTGCCATCAATCTCCTCAAAATCCTCCACTTTGAACACACTCATCCCATTGTCCTTGCCACTTTCTGCAGTAGCTCTGCAGTCCTTTTTCCTGAGTGTCTGTAAGAACTGTAATAAAAAGATAATAAATGCTGCTGCTCAGCACCATCCAACAGAAAGACAAGCTCGTAAAAACATGACACTGAGTCCTCATCCACCTTAAGTCATGAGATATGGCATCATGTGACTTCTGCCTCTTTCCCCAAATCACCATGACCATGAAAGGGAAACACTTTGAATCCATTCAGGGCACTGGAGCAGCCAGGACAGCCCAACTAAAAACACTCAGGAGAAAGGACTCCAGAGTTGCTGCTGAAAGTGGTGAGGATGATGGGATGAGTGTGTTCAAAGTGAGAGGGAGGATTTTGAGGATGTAACATTTACTGTAATAATTTTTTAAACATAAAAATCCCTGTAGTCTTCAATCTCAACTCCTACACAGACTGCACCCTCATCCACCTGCATGCAGGAAGGGAGGCTGGCAGCAAGAGCTTGTACTTGCTGAGATGTCACACCTCAGCCCAACACAGGTCTACTCTCTCAGCCTCCCTGCCCAAAATTTTACAACACCTATGGCATTGGAAGTGCCTTTTGGGGCCTAGAATACTAGCACTGTGATGTACCATAAAGCTGCAAATTTAAGGAACTCACCCTGATTCCCGTCTCTGCTCAAGGGCTTTAGTATTGGTCCTTAATCTCTTCAATAATTGAGTCCCACAGCACTTAACTTAGCTGCCTTCCCAGTTTTGGACACATTTATATCTTCAGCCTCTCGCACTGTGTGAGTCAGCTTTCCCTAACTGTAATAAAATACCAAAAAGGAAGAATGACACATTGGCTCATGGTGCTGGAGGACTCAGTCCACGGTGAGTTGAGGCAGCCCATCATGGCAGAAGTTCAAGGCAGAGAAAGCTGCTCACTGTGTGACAAGGAAGCAGAAAAGATAGGAGGAAGGGGCTAAGGTCCCACTGTGCCCTTCAAGGGCTCACCCCCACTCACCTAACTTCCTGACTGTATGTTCTACCTCTTAAAGGTTCTACCATCTCCCAATAATGCCATGATCTAGGAACCAAGCCTTTAACAGATGAACTTTTAGGGGCTTCTTATCCAAATCAAAAAGCTCTAAGCCCAGCTCAGAAGGCAGGGAATGCAGCACCTGCCCAAGGCAAGGACACTGGCAGATGCTTGCAAGCTGTACTTCCAGCAGTAGAGGCTGCTGCTAAACTGAAGACAGTTGTCATAGTCACTTTCCTTATTCTTGGAAATAAATCCTCCAACACTTACAATTTAAGGGTGGAGAGGTTTATTGGTTCTCATTTCGATAGTCTCAGTCCTTATATGGTTGGCTGGTTTCAAGGCAGGATGGCATGATAGAAGTACAAGGCAGAGGAGAGATGCTCATGGTGCAGCAGGCAGGAAGCAGAGAAGGAAGGCAGGAAGCAGAGAGGGAGATAAACCCTTCAGGACCGCATCCACAGTGACCACCTCTTCCCATCAGATGTAACCCCCTAATTGATCATTTAGCTATAAACTCACCAGTGAACTAACCCATCAATGAGTATAGCACCTTCATGAGCCAAGCACCTCCCAAAAGTCCTTCCTGTGGTAACAAAAGGTTTTAGGGGGACACCCAGACATGACCCATAATGGTACTCTTTGGGATTCCTTGGGTTCCCATGCTGTGGTGGTGCAGGGCTCTTTAAATTCAAACAGAAACCCTCAGAGGTAATTGCTGAAGCTTCCCAGTCCATCTGGTTTGAACTGAGCCTTTCAGTTTTGATTCAACTGGGCAGATGAGATCTCAGTAGTTTCAATATCCCATATTGGCAGGGACAGCCTGACTCTAGGATGAAGCAAACGTTCCCGCAGATGGTGCAATTTCAGAGCCACTGCAGTGACCCCATGCCTCTCTTGGCCTCTGCCCCTCCCCACATGTCCCTCATGACTTTGTGCCTGAAGTTTCAGCCTTAGCTTCAATGATCATTGGAAATGCAGATCTCTCCCAAAATGTAGAGCTCAGGACTGTCATGTGCTCTTTTCAGGATCACCAAAATTGAAAGTCTGTGAGTGTTTCATTTTTCTTTGTTTACACTTCCTTCTTTTTCTGCCTGGAGTGAATGAAGCTGCAGAATTTTTTTGATAACAGTTGAAACAGACACACTTCAAAATGAGGGACGTGATGATAAACTAGAAGAAATATTAAATCAAAGGAGAAAGTTTGGTGCCTAACAATGGATCTCTGTTTGTACACAGCAGTTTTATTCTTTAGCATCTTCTACAAGGATTGGTTAGCTAGGGGGAAATTAGATATATCTCTTCTGTGAATTAGAAGAATTATTTCCATTTTTTGGAAGAAAAAATCAAGGCTGTCAGAGTTCCAGTGAGCTGTCTTAAGTAGTATAAAATTTAGCCAATATAAAAAAATATTGGTAGATGTAGGTAGTACCTAAGGATTGCATTCATCATGGGAGTTGGTACAGGAACATAAAAGATCTTAATTCTTTTTTTCCCCTCCTCCCTTGTTCTCTCCTTCCCTTCTCTTTATCTCTTGGTCTTTTTTCCTTTTGTAAAGGATATGGGTCCCCATTTCCTATCATCCCAAATCTGTGTGGCCCTAGATTCTTTCCTATGCACTCTGTCATTTGCTTTTGCAAGTCAGTTCTGGGAATCAACTTTGTCCTCTTCCCAGTTTTGCCTAAGCAAGCACTGAAAATAGGTATTAAAAAAGACAGGAGGTGGGCTGGGTTTGGGAGAGATTTCTAGTTTATATTCTTAAAAGGAAATGTAATCTTCCCTACACAGGTAATGCTGTGGAATTAATCTTGCTTCACTAAAAGAAACAGCAGGAGACCGATAGGGAAGAACCCAGGTACATTAAATTCTTATCAGAGCGTGGCTTCTAATGCTACAGCATTAGTCACATGTACACTCTATCTGACTGTCTTTCCCCCAAATGCCTCATTTAAATGCTGACAGATTGGTTGGCATCATGAATGTCTTTGCTATGTAATCACAAAGTGGTGTGGCATGTGGAAACGTGTTGCATAAAACTGCTGTTACTTCGACTAATTTCATGGCAGGGTTGGATCGATAAAAAGAACTTGTGCAAAAAGTGATAGCTACCGGAATGGAGGGGCTTCGCGCAAAATGTTGTTAGCTAGATGATATTTAAAGTCATTTTTGCTTATTGATCTCTAAAGACCAAGAAAGCAAACCAAAAAAAAAAAAAAAAAAAAGGAAGAAACAGCCTGTGTCCTGACCAAATGCTTCTTTTCTGAGTAGCTTGTGCTGATTTTTTTCCTCTCAGTCTCCAAATTAATTTCCACCTTTTACAAGAAAATAAATCTATCATTTCCAATGTCATACACCTGAGAAAGCAAAGGATAAAATTTATTCTTCTTTCCAAGTGGCACAATTCTTTTTGTTTTGATGGTAAAATGCTGAAGTACCTATGATGGTTTGGGGTAGGAAACAGAGAAAAACATCTTGTGTTTTTGCATTGTCCTTTTAGATCTGAATAGCTTGGAACCTTTATTGGAAGATGAAGATGGGCAGGTGAAACTACCTCAACAGACTATTTCCTTCTGCTAGAATATTCCAGTATGAATGTTGGTGTCCTGCAGCACTGCTTGGAGGAAAGAAGGCCTACGGGATGCGTTTGGTGTCCCCCGGCTGAGTCACATTCAATGAGTTGGTTCATGACTCCCCGTCGCATCTCTCTTGTGACTTTGGTGGCAGGTTCTCACCTTGTTGCTATCACCAAATGGACTTGTTTGTATGGACAACTGCCTTGGTGATTTTCTTTCAACTGAGAACAACTTTCATTCAACCTAGTGATGTCTATAAGACTAACATACCCCATCCATCTTAGGAGGAAGGAATATAAACATTCATTTAAGAGTAACCAGAAATAAAAATAGTCACCTTGAAAGACATAAAGAAATGACCTTATAGCAAAATAGATTATTGATGAGGATGGGCCTTTTCTAAGAGGTTTTTAAAACTAGTTCATCAGCTTGCATGTGTGTGTATGGTTTTGTGTGTGTGTGTACACACGTGCATGTGTGGTTGTGTGTACCCACTCACTGAGTACCAACCAGGGCTGCTCACAGTGGACATGCACTAACTCTTAAGGGTCTTTCAACACGGAATATATGGTCCTCTTCCTTAGGTAAGGTGGTTGACAAACAGCAAGTTTCACCAACTTTTTTCATGTTACACCTAGAGCCTGCTAGAGCCTGGATTCAGGACCACGGTTTCTCTGCTCCAATCCAAACCTGGGCACTCACCCGCTGAAGGTTGTGTCCCCACAACCTTGAGTCCCAGCCATCTGTCTGAGCCCCTATCAGCTCTCTGCACCTCACAGAGAGAATTTCTAATACACAAAGCATGGACTTTTGGTGCCTTCTTGCTTTTAATATCTTGATTAGATCAGTGAATGGCTTGTATCTAGATGTTCCCTCCAAAGCCCCATGCACTCACAGGTGGGGCTTTTGGAGGCGACTGTATCCTGGGTATGTGATACTGGGATTAAGGTACAAATATAGTCCACTGACTGGAATTAGTTCTGAGTGTGGCTGAATGGATTTACTGAAGATAGAAGCCCCATCTTGGATGTGGATGGCACCACCCAAAAGGCTTGTAGCCTGGATGGAATAAAAGGGAAAGGCAGACTAACAGCTGCTGTGTTTCCCGCTGCTTCTGCTGTCTGCTGCCTGCTGCCTCCTGCCTGCCACACCATGGACTGCTTCTTCCCTGTAATGCTTCTCCGCCAGGCCCTCCTACAATGGCACCTGGCACTGAAGCCAGCTGACTATGGACTAAAACCACTGCACACTGTGGGATTAAAGAGACTTTTCCTTCTTTAACTTGTGGGTGTAAGGTATTCTGTCTCAGGAATGAGTAGAGTAATTACAACAACCAGAGACCCAGCTCACATTAGAGGTGATTCAGGGAACAAATGGGTTTAATTCAGTTTTGAACTTCATGGCTATTGCATTTGGGTTTGGACTTGAGTCCCTGTGGATCACAGCATTAGGGAAGCTGGAAAGTGTGAGTGAGGTACAGCTCATGCTGTTTAAATTATTGCTTCTGTAGTGTTGACAGTTATAAACGCTGGTGTCACTTCCTTTGCAATATTCAGTTTTTCTGTAGCAGTTAAAACTCGCTCTCCCTGGGCTATGGACAATTACTTAACTTTATTAGTCATTTTCAAAAGGCATTAAGTAGACAACTATAAGCTTTCCCCTTTTTCCAGAGACACCTGCAAATATCAGCTGACAAGAGTAAGTTAACTTTGAGTGAAACAGTTCAGGATAAATGGCCTGAGAAATGGCTTTTTTTTCCTCCCTAGTTAGGAGCAAGAGCACCTTAGGCAATAGTGGTTTGCAATATTTATGATATCTATAGCATAAAAACAAAATATTTTTTAAACATAAAATATTTTAAAATACATATTAATTTGAGAAACCCTTTCAGACTTCTCCCAGAATTAACTAATTAATTTAAAGATGTTTATTTGTCCTCGTTTGCAGTGCCTATGATCACACTCTTCATGGAGAGTTGGTACCTGGATATCACACTTCTTAATTTTTTCATCCTCTTCCCCTCTGTCTCTTGGTCTCTTTCTCATTTGCAAAAGTTTTATCTCCCTGTTTCCTATTTCTTGTCTTTTATTTTGCTCTTTCATTTATTTATACTTTGTGTTTCTCATATAAGAGAAACAGACCATGTGGCATTTAAACACATTTTGCTTAGCATTATGGTCACAAGTCCATCTGTTTTCCCAGAAATGACTTGAGTTTATCCGTCTTTATGGCAGAGTAGTACTCCATTGTGTAAATACCACATTTTCTTTAATCATTCATCTGCTGATGGACTTACAGGTCGCATTCAAGATTTAGTTATTATGAGTTGTACTGCTATAAACATATGGATGCATGGATCATTGTAATAAGATATCTTTTACTCTTTCTGCAAGAAATTTTGGAGGGGAATAGCTGGGTCCAGTGGAATTTCCAGTTTTAGTTTTAGGAGAGTGTCCATGTTGGTTTCCATACGGTTGTACTAGTTTATGTATCATCATAGTGCTAAGGGCTTTAAATGCATGATTATCTTGAACTTCACAGAAATTCTGCAAGTCCAGTGGGGAGCTGAGGTCTGAACTTTTTCCAATACACACAAAACTGCACACCACTCATAACATAGACCCTTTGGAGATTGAAGTGTTCAGGGCAGTAGCTATGATTTCTTTGGTTTTATCATTTTTTCTTTTTATGGTTTATAGCTTCAGAAATAAGCTTTTACCTACAGAAGCCCCTCTCTGTCTCTCTGAATTCATGTAACTTCTTCCTCAATGATCCAGGCATAGTATAACCTGTCATTTTTCCTCTTATTACAGGGGAATGTTGTTTTTACCTCTACTAACATTCAGAAGGTTCTTGTAAAGATTTCAGAAAATATAAAACTATCCCAAACCATGTGGTCCAAAAGAGCTGAAAGAATTTTCTCTAGTCTTCCTGAAAACCTGTGTCATACCAACCTGGGGAAAATTATAAAGAAATCAATTTTCCTTAATCTTTTTAAAAAATTTTTTCTTTTAAAGAAAATAGTACAAAGAAAGGACAATAGCAAGGTACAAACAAAACAAAGCAACCCTTTCATTTAAACATTTTTCAATTTCTATAGCTTATATCTCTGAAAATAGTTGTCTAGTTGGTTCTCCAGAAATGGGGAGACAACCTCTAGAAAAGGGAAGGGGCCAGACAGAGGGGCAGGAGAGGAAAAGGATCATTATTTGAGGGAGACAGGGGATGGAGCAGAGGGGAAGGATATGTACAAAGAATTTAGCTGTGTGCTGTCCATATACCAACTTCCCAAGAGGAGTGTGATCATAGGTTAAAAAATAAACAAAGGATAAGCCCCAAGCTGGCCTTTTGCCCATCCTATTCATAGCCTGGAGTAACCCCAAGATAACACACAATCACTAACACCCCACAGAGTTTCTTATAGCCCCCCTGAGCTGGAGGTTTCCAAATATATATCATATTCTGGCTGAATAGCATCCCTTGGAACATGATAAAAATACACATTCAATACTGCATGCTACACTTTGAATTTAAATCTATAGGAGAAGCCTGGAATCCTATATTCTCTTCTTTTCTGAAGAAATGCTGATGTACAGCTCAGCTTGTGGTCTGCAAAATAAGGTAAAAATGGTGGGTCCTGACCTCCAGAAAGTCACTGTTAATTATACTTGTCCCAATTGAAAAACAGAGATCTTTTTTCCAACTAGTACCAATATTTCAATTAAATCCTGATTCTTTTTTTTTTTTTTTTTTTTTTTTTTTTAGTACGAAGAATCAAACTCAGGACCTTGCACTTGCCAGGCAGCTGCTGTCCCACTGAGCTCTATCCCCAGCCCCAAATCCCAAATTTTGATCTTTAGCTCATTACACCAGAAATTCTCAGTGTGTCCTTTTGAGAACTTGGGGTTACCTAAGACACTTTCTTGAGATCTATGGAGTCAAATTATCTTCCTGATGCTTAATATTTGCACTGGTGGAACAAAAGCTATGGCAAATTTCTTGGTGCCTTTGCACAAATTGGTGACAGCCAAGGATGCTAACTAACAGTACTTTCATTCTATGCTATGACCTAGCCACAAGGGAAAAGGAGCCATTTTTATCAAGAATGTCCCTGACGAATAGTGACAATGATTGATTTTATTAAATCTTGACTGTGTCAATATGTTTAATGTTATATAATGAGGTGAAAAGGATACAGAATGCACTACTGCTCCAAACTGAAATACAATTGTTGTCTCTGGGAATAGCGCTCTGTTCTTTGGAGTTACAAGCTAAAGTACACTGTACGTAGAACATGATTTCTGTATAAAATGAAAACAGTAGGAAAATATGGATTATTAAAATTGGAGTACTTCAGAGACATTTTTCCCAAAAATGAATGAAGTTACTTGAACATTACAAGAAAATAAAGCCTTGTGTTTATTACAGGGATTTATAATGTGATTTGTGCTTTGAAATGAAAAGCATGATTTTGCAAGATTGCTCAAATCTACCACCATGAGCTTGCTAGCATTCCTAAGTTTGAAGATATTCATTGACCCTAATGGTGTTATTAGTACATGTGCTTTTTGATACTATATAATTAAGAATTAGTGTTTGGAAGAGCTGAAGGATGGGAAGTAGATAATGTCACAGAAGCACTCACAGGCAAAAATCAAAGTATATGACAGACCAGTCAATCTCAGTGTAACATGCATTTTTCATATTGTATGATCTTAAAATTCTTTCATACCTGGAACAAAATAACTTATCACAAGAAGGTGAATGAATTTATCAGAAGTCAATAATCTCCTATAATCTAAAAATTAAGGATATTTATAAAATAAAGAAAATGTGTTTGTATATGTTAGAGTACTACTCTGCATAACGAAGGTTAAATACAAGACATTTTTAGGTAAATGAATGCATCTGCAGACCATAATCTCAAGTAAAATAAATCAGACACACAAGCTTAACTATCATATTATGTGTGTGTATAAAACTCATGGGATAAATAAGAAACAAAATGGAGCACAGATATTGGAAAGTAAGAAGAGCTTGTTCAAATGGAAAGGAGAGAGAGGAAGGGAAAGAAAGAGAAACTGATATTTTAAAAAGAGGAGAATGGAAAAAAAAGGTAGCAGAGCTTTTGTAAATGGGGAAGGGAAGAAGGATCCAAGGGAGGGTAGGTGAATGGGAAAAAAGAAGAATTAAAATATATTATGTACCAGTACAAATTTTGAGCGATGAATGTGATGTACTAAGAAAAACTGAAGATTTAAAAACAGAAAGCATGCAAACAAATGCCAGTCTTTTCACCATTTGAATGTTTGAACAATATCTTTACTAAAATGTATTATTAATATATTTACTAGTAATGAGTAGAATGTTGTTTTAGGTTACTATAGTATACATATTAAACAGTTTTATTTGGTAACGTTTTAATTTTTAGTGTGATTCATATATTCATGTTATCTACATAAATAAAATCTTCATGACATCTCCAACAACTTCTAAAGCCTATAAAGTGGTCCTGAGATCGCAAAACTTAGGAATCACCCCTTAAAAATTATTCTTCTCTCCTTTCTTGTTTCATTCTTAAAAAGAGAATAATTCCTTGTTCTCTTAAAAAGAGAATAATTCTATCCATTCTGGGATAGAGTAGATCTCAGTTTTGGGTACAAGTGTGCTAAATAATGCTCTGAAAACATAAGGCTGGTATTTCCCAAAATGATAACTATTGCGGCCTTTAAAACTTGGTATCAGTAAACTGTGCAGGATGTGCTTGATCCAGCTCTTTCTGCAGAAGGAAGGACAGAAGGAAAGAGGAGGAAATGAGAGGGGAAGATAACCCGTCCCTTGGACCAAGTGTCTAGTTATTACAAGAAACTGTACCTCTAACTCTTTTGCTCATGCGTTCATGTGGCTTGCTCTGGCTGGACTGTCCCAAGCCTATATCTCCACCTGTAGAATTTCTGCCCATGTTTCAAAACAAAGTTAAGGAAATATTGCCTGATCACTTAGCCCATCACCCTCTTCTGTGCTGCTCTGCAGAATGTGCATTTGTATTGAACAGCCTTGATCCAAGATTTTACCATGGAATCCCATCTTTAGTGGCTAAAGAGTTCTCAAGCACGATGGCTGATGTGCAGAGATAAATTTTAGCTAAAGTGAGCTTACTCTATACAAAGTAGGCAGTTTATCCAATTGCCTACAAATTAGCAAGTGTCCAGCAGTTTCAATCAAGTCGGAATTTTTAAGTCATTTGTAAATTTTTATATATGGATAGATAGATAGATAGATAGATAGATAGATAGATAGATAGATAGAGTTTTGAGACAGGGTCTCACTGGTCTCACTTATCAAACTGCTCAGGCTGGGCTCTAACTTGACGATCCTCCTGCCTTAGGCTCCCAGTGTACTGGGATTGTAGGAATTTTTCATTTCTCTTATGCATTCTAGTTTGCAGCCAACGCTGTGGCCAGAGTGTGGTCTGGAGCTCATAGGCAACTGGTTTGATCCTGCCGGACTTTGTGGGTTCTCCTCAAATATGCTTCACTCGCTGAGGTGAAGAGTATGTGAGGTACACAGAGAAGCTGCAGATCGGCGTTGAATTCTGATGTGCAGCTACAAGGGAGTGGCTACAAATTTGGATGCATAAGCTAAAATGAAAGAAAACCCCTCTTAGAATGCAGGACAGTAATGTGGAGGGAAACAAACGTGGTCCTTCTGGCAATTGTCTCGGGTTCAGTCTGGGAGTAATTGCAACCTGCAAGGACCCAGCACAAGAACTTCCTGCAATCCCCAGAAAATGATTCATCCTGCAGCCTCTGGATAATAAAAGGGACAGATTGACTTTGAAGTGGCAGCTCTTGTTATAAATTGAATTCTTCTGATCAAGTAGCTTTCAGACATTTAGAATTCACTTTGAAAGTGTCCTACTGCAAGTCCTCATAAAATGCTAAAACCTAGATATCACTGTGACCTCAGGAAAAGAACTGTGCTCTGAATAAAATTGCAGATTTAGCAATCTTCCTCATTGTTCCACAATCACGGGCACATTATCGAGTGATAGGCAGCAAATACCAGACTAGTACATCTCTCCTGTCAGCTCTGCAATCAGGCGGGCAATTTCCAAAACATCACTTTTCCAGGACGAGTTCTTCTGCAGTCACTCTGTGCTGAAGATGTGTCCCCAGTGGATATTCGTATCCTGTGTTCCTGAAACAAAATGTGAGAGGTGATACAAGTGGAAAGAAAAGAGGGTGGCAAAGATAGGTGAAATTACAAAAAGTATTCACTACTTAGGAAAATCTTTTCCTTTCAAAAGAAATGTCAAAATATACTTTGTTTATCCATTAACTTGCCGAACTTAATCAAATTAGCAAGATTTTGTTACTTTTCAAATAGTCAAGAATAAAAGGTTCAAATTATAAAAATTATGTAATGAATACATTGTGCTTAATCAACAAAATATCCTGTCTCTCTTATCTATCTATCTCTCTATCATCTACTTATTTTGTCTCTAAAATGAGACATCATATTACAGTGATCCATGCACACCCATGTTTATAGCTGTACAATTCATAATAGCTAGATCTTGGAGGCAGCCTATATGTCTGTCAATAGATGAATGGATAAAGAAAATGTGACATTCAAACACAGTGTAGTACTACTCTGCCATAAAGAAGGATAAATTTCAGTCATTTATAGGAAAATGGATGTACCTTGAAACCATAATATAAAATGAAATAAATCAGACACATAAGCAGAAATATCATGTAGTTCCTCATAGGTGATACACTCACATGAGAAACTCAAAGTACAAATAACTGAAATTGCAAAATACAAGGTAGACCATAGGACACAAGGAGATAGATCTTTACAAATGGGAAGGGACCAAGAGATGGAGGGGCATAAAAAGAATGTGGATATTTTATATCCATGTACCAACTCCCTATGATGAATTTGTAATCATTATGTATTGTAAACATGTGTTAGTAAACAACAATGATAACAAGAAAATTAAAGCAACAAGTAGACCGAAAAACAAGCTATCCTGACAGCAAGTGTCTTCAGATCACATCCTGTAATGATATTGGTCATGGCTTGATGGGATGGTTGGTGGATGATGGTCTGACTAGGGCACAGACAGGCACCTCTGTCCAAGTGTTCCTCCCCTAGGAGTTTGTCTCAGGCCTCTCACCCATGCAGGCTTGCCCCAGGCATGTGCACCTATGGTGACTGCAGGAATGTGACAGAGACAGTGGATGCACACAGCCTTCTGGCCTCAGCACACCTCTGGCTCACTGTTGCAAGCAAGTCATAAGTCAGAATTCAAATCAAAGGGGAAAGAAACAACCTCCACTTTTGGAGAGCAACTCCAACTTACCCATCAAAGGGCTCAGCAAGAAGATGGGGTGAGAAACCTGTGCTATCAATACAATCTAGAATATTTTTATATGTCAGAATTGTTCATGGTCACCAAAAAGATTACACTATTAATAAACACCTCTCACCTAAAAAAATGCCCTAATACTTTAACAAATCCTACTATAATTCATTTCAGCAAAGACAAGTGTGTGAGATTGCCAATGCTAACAAGATAAAACATCCAGATACGGTGAATTTTGAAAGAAAGGGAAACAAAAAACATAACAAAAAACCCAAAAGCAATAACCAAAAAACCCAAAAGCAATAACCTTATAATATTAGTGATATTTCCAAGAAATGATTTTATCTTTCCTCTATGTTGGTCTGGCAGAGATGGTTAGCAAGGCAGTCTATCTGATAGAGAAGCCTCCTGCAAAGGGAATCTCATTTGGAGATGACAGGGGGAAGCCAAGGAGTCACGTAGCTGATGGAAAGGACAGAATGAGTCCTATTTGACATCAAGTTGTCAAAAAGGGTCACAGGTCTTGAAATGAAGAGGTAGGTGTCTACAAAGGATGGTTTGCCATTTATGTTTATTGAGCACCTATAGCACGCCAGGCAGCTATGTGCTATGCTCTGAGAGCCTCCACACACACTGAGGTGGAGATTTAGATTCCATCTTAGAAATGACACAGTAGAAGCATCATTTGTAAAGAAGTGCAATATCACAAAGCCACTAGAAAAGCAAAAAGTCAGTTCTTGTCTGTTAGTCCAAAGCCCATTGTTGAGTTGGTTGTCAGAGCCTTAAATCCAGATCAAGAATGGCCACTATCGGGATGGACCTCATGGGGGTATCATTGCCAAAATCTGGGCTTAGAGAAGGAATCATGTAAGACAGACATGGAAATCAAGGACTGATTTCAGGACTTCGTTTCAGCAACATGAAAATTGGTTGATTCACATTCACATAAATCCAGAGCTCTGAGATTGGAAATTCAAAGTACTGAACTGGAGATATGAAAGCCCACAGACAGCAGATGAATAACAAAACCTTGGTGGGAGTTAGACCTAGAGAAGGTCATTCCGACCTCCTAATGAAAGAATGGCAAGGGCAAACAAACTCAAGAAGATTGCTCCCCACCACCAAGGCAGTCAGAGTGGACTGGAAAGAGAGTTATTTTAACTATTTTCAGCTGAATAATTGTAGGTCCTGTCTCTTTGGTCGCTGCCCATGAGTCTTCATTTCCTCACCCCATTCTTCTTGAAAAGAGTAGACAACGTGTACACAGCTGCAGTGAAATGCCATTTGTGCCACTTCTAGGTCTTCTGTCTTTCCCATTATACTGTACCTGACTCAAGAGTCATTTCCAGGAAGAATTTCTATATTGCTAGCATGTGCAGAAATTCTCCACTACAAATTCAATGAATATAATTTGAGGGGTACACATGGCAACAGGTGCTCTGGTGAATGTTTTAAATTCTTGCAATCCTCATCGTGACCTTGGTAAGTAGTGCTATATCCACCGTCAAGATGAGGCCTGACTCTAGTGCCCAAAATCATGCAGGGAGTCAGTGAAACAGCTCAAGTCTGAACTCTCTGATTAGAAGTGCATGCTTTTCATACCACATCACCTTTTCTCTTGTATGGAAAAAAGCAACAACACAGAGCTCTACAAATTTGTAGAACTCTGCACAATTCTGATCATCACCATGGAATCTACTCCACACCACTGTTTCCACAATGAATGTTTAGCACATTGCAGAACCTGGAAGAGCTGTCATTGTCTTTTACTTCCATGTCTCACTTATCCTAATAATTATTTAAGCCATCATTCTATTATCAACTTATCAAGTCATTACAGAGGTACTTTCATATAGGATACAATCATAAGGATAATCAGGAGTCCACTCCTGCTGTGGAAACAAAAATGGGAAATAAAAATAGCCCCACAACAAAACAATACTGTGTGTGTAAATATGGAGCTACAAGGATAATTCTAGCCACTGCTAATCATGCAAATTATACTGACCTCACTTTCTGAAAATTGCTATACACACAAGAAGTACCAGTACAAATGAAAAGCTGAATTAGTGGGTCTGCTTACTGTTCATATAGCAGGTTGTCTTATCTGATAATTGGCCCTTACCCGTTTTATAAAGGAGTTTGAGTTAGGTGAAAGACCAATGAACAAAAACTAAAAATATTAAATTCCAAGCACTGGACTTGTTATTAATTCACAAGAAACTTTGGAAAATGATCCCATCATTCTATTATTCCCCAATCAATAAATACAAAGCATAGATTGCTTCAGTTTAAATTTATACAAATGGGAATATATGTACAGATATGGTACTTGCTTTTTACCCTCAGAATTATATCCAACTATTGAATTATTCATTTCAATGTAAATAATACCACATAAAGGAAAATATAGGTAGACCAAAGAAGATGAAACATGTTATGAGAGTAACATGGAAGATCCCTAGAAAACAGATGTTTTACTTTGTGATCTGGTGACAGAATTTTATTGTGAATACCTGTAGTTTATTTGTAAATAGGATAATCGAATTGAGTACTTAGATAGGAATGTGTGGCTGACGACCTTAGGGAGAGCATGTGCATGGTCTGTGTGTGGAAATTAGGGTGAAGGTGGTGTTCTAAGAAAGATGTGCAGATGAATCTTCATCTGTTTCGTGGCCTGAGGCTACACTCAGTCCTCCTATGCACCTACTCATTGGAGCATTGATCTGTCCTTCCTCTTTTGCTGTTTGTTTGAAGTGTGTTTGTCTGATTGTGCTACCTAGGTTCATTAAATGCATTGGGACATGTTCTTCCTACTCTATGTTTTAGAAGACATTGTGTAGAATTGGTATTAATTTATTTAAAGTTTTGGTGGAATTGTCTATTGAAGCCAGAAAGGGCATGGAATCTCTTTCTTTGAAAACTTTTAAAGCAGAGTTGGTTTTATTTCACTTTGGATGTGATTAGTTTCTTGAATCCTTAAGTTTACGTCCGTGGCCCTGTGGGTATGGTTTTTAATCATGATTTCTTTAAAGCTCTTCCCCCTGTCCTCTTTCTTCTACACTTTGGGGCCTAAGTACTAGATCTTCTTAGTCCTGTATTCCCTGTGGAATATATTATTCTTTCCTTTTCCAACTATTTATTCTACTGTTCAGAATGAGTTACTTTTATCATTTTGTCCCCCTGTTCACTGATTCTTTTCTTGTCTCCTCCATTCTGTTATTGAGCCAGAATTTTGAGCTACATCCTTACCCTTATTTATTTATTTGTATTTTGATGCAGCATCCTGCAGTGCTGCTAAATGCCCAGGCTTGGTTCCAACTTTTGATACTCTTGCCTCAGACTTCCGGAGTGCTAGGAAGACAGGTGTGCTCCACCGCACCTGGCTGCAAATGACAATCTGTTGA
Organism: Chinchilla lanigera; assembly: GCF_000276665.1. Lineage (NCBI taxonomy): Eukaryota > Metazoa > Chordata > Mammalia > Rodentia > Chinchillidae > Chinchilla > Chinchilla lanigera. The sequence continues at coordinate 2,264,965 of NW_004955487.1, forward strand.
GTAATTCACCTACATTTGGTGGAGATCTATAACTGAAAATACAAATGTGAGCAATATAGTCCTGCCCCTTACTCAGGCTGACACATGGACTGATGATCAAGTGGTTCAAGTAAAGTACTTTGAGGGAACTACACTGAAGAAAGAAGAAATAGCATCAGATTTTGTTGCGCATGGTCTACCACCTTGATATTTTATTCTCTCAGCATTTTTCTAATTCTACTTCAAGATCGTCTTATGCTCAATTCTTCCTTTGAGTCCACTTTATTCTTCCTTATCCATGGGTTGGTTTTCTAAAATTAGAACTCAGAATTGCAATGGCCTCTTGAAATGGTAAAATTGGATTCTGTCCTTCTAGAGCAGGAGCAAATGTGTAAGTGACTTGCCTGAGGTCTCAGCTGTCTTCTGGTTCTTCCAACCCACTGACACTTGTACACTTATGTGTGAGAATTGCTGCAGTAGAAGGTGACTTTGCTACAAGCTTGACACTGCTCCTGTCCTTTCTGTTAGTCAGCCATCTCCAACACCTCGCTTAGGTGCAGGCGAACCTTCTCGAGCCCGTGGACACCTTTATTTTCTTCTGTGCGACGCACCCATATGTAGGAGAGCATCGCATTCCTCTCTGAGGCTTCTCCAGCTTTCTAAAAACTCTGATCTGTTTCCAGCCTTGACAAAAAATTATTTATTCCTTGGCTTCATGAATCTTCACCTATAAGGCGAAGATCATAAAATAACTCAACGTATTATTCTAATTTTGCGGAAGTGAGGTCATGTGACAGAAGTTCATGTTCAATGAGTGACATTCTGTAGGTGGCCTGTGACTGTCTGGGGAATCGGTTGCTGTTCTTTTCAATTCCATTGTTCTCTCAAGTTCCTTTCTATACAGTGCCTTCCAGCTTTCCAGATCACTTGGGATGAAAAGCTCATTTATTTTCCCCCATCTTCCCAGTATCCTTTAAGTACATCTTTTTTTACCACTCCCAGAGTTTTCTCAAACTTTATTAGTTCAATGATTTTGTTTTGTTTTATCTGTGCTGTTTCCAGACTAAATTGTGAACAACTTAACATGAGAAATTATAAATTATTCATTTCAGTCTTACCTCCATGTCTACTTAATATTTTTACAAACAAGAAGTGCTAAATAAATGCTTCTTTGCTAACAACACATTGTAATTCACTTGTCAGTCATTTGTGAACCATCCATTGAACACCCATGTGTTCACGTTTGTACTATTGCTAAGCAAAGAGCTATTAACATAAAAAGGATTCAGATGAGTTGTTTTCAAATAAATCAGTGATTGTTCCACTGAATATTGTTGTCTTCAAATCAGTTGCTCAAATTATCATACACAAACATGCAAAATTGGTCAGAACATAAAAAATTTTAAGCATAACTGTTCCTTTCATTATACCGTCAGACATCAGCAGTACAGTTATCCCAGACATATATATATAGCCTTTCTTCTTTCTTTTTTCTTCTTTCCCTCATCCCAGTTGTTCCTTCCTTTGAGAAATTTCCTTCCCTTTCCTATCATCTATTGTACATTTTGAGTTTCACTTACTCTTTCAGGTTCCTACACCAGGGAGACAATATGATGTTTACACATGTGAATTCCTACCATCTTGTCTACTGAAACTCTGTATTATCTGTAATGTTTTATCTAATAATTATTTTGTTATTCTCTTTAATGGTTTGAACAAACTTGCATTCTTACATCTGGTAATCTGAGCAACGTAGTTGAAGATAACAATATGTAATATAACAACCACTGTTAATTCCTATCATTTTGTTTTGAAACCCTATATCACTTTTAATGTTCTTGCTTTGTTTTGTTTATGTTTGTGATGTTGGTATGCTGCTATTGTTTCTTTTATTACTCTCATTAAAATAAAAAATTAAAAATAAAATAAATCAGTGGAAGAATTAATAATAAGGTCATATTGTGATGGCTCCATTTGGCAACTAGCTACCTAATTCAGTTCTTGGTCTGAAAGTTGGTAATCGTTCAAGGTCATGAAGGCGCCCAACCTTAACCTAAAAACTCTATTATCAGTGACCTGAAATGTCCACTATTAGCAAAGCTGGCAATGACAAGGATAGCGAATGGAGTGAGAAGTGAAATACTCATGCAAAGGGCTCTTACAGTCTTACCTGGCCCCTGTACAAATCAAAGGAATAAAGAGTTGTCACCCTTGCAACACTGCCTTCTCTCCTTTGCCATCTTGGGCAGGCTCATTGCCTGTGCTAGTCTATTCAGATCACTTTATGCACCTGACATTGGCCTGCCCCTGTTAACATTAAATCCTCCAGCATGAAAAGAAAATCCATAAATCACCAAAACAAACCAGGAAAAAATAGAAAGAAAGGAGAAACAGCCCTTCTCACAATGTCTTAAAACACCTTCTTGAATTTCCCCTCCATGGTCTGTTTCTGTTTTGTAGTAGTCTTTGGTTTCATGCTCATGGGGTATTGGTTTCACAGTTTTTACTAAGGCCCTATGTCAACCTCTCCAGATTGGGCCCAGATCTTATTTAAGTAGAGCACTGGCCTGAAAGCTAATCTTGGCTTTTCAGACCACAAGAAACACAAGAAAAGGAGAAGTCTTATCAAAAACCAGTGCCTTCTAACTGCCAGAGGAAGTCATCACAGAGGAGAATATGCACAGCTCCCACCCAAATGCTTCTTCTCTGTTTTTCTCTTTTGCACCTTTTTGGGACATGAGTGCTCAGGACTTCTTATGAGGAGCATATGTGTCTATTTCAACTGTCCCAATATATCCTTCAACACCCCAGTGTGTTACAGTGTGACATGCTTTCAACTGTCATTAAAATAGTGACAACAAAAGGCTAACTATTAACACAGTCCCCAAATTCAGAATTGGCTAATGCCAGTTGATTTAGTGCTTTCTTCTGCAGCCAGCAAGAAATGCCCTGAGAAAATATTAATGCAAGTAGCATCAGCATCCTCTGTCAAAGGGTGCATGTGCCATCCCCTTTGTTCTGTTGATTTACAGGGGTTGTAACAGAAGGACACCTTGCAAGGCACACACTTGACAATGGTGCCAGTGATAAGCCTTTGTCTCAGAAAGAATTTGTGGATTAAGTCTACTTCAAATTCTTCATCTTGTGTGGATGCAGGGGACTTCTACAGAAAGCAGTGACAAGCACACTGTCAAGCTGGCTGTGGGCTTCTTTTGCTTTAAGTCCTTGTCATTCAACAAAGACCTCATTGCCAACCACTGAAGCCAGGTCTATGTTGTAGCAGGAACAGAATGGCTGAGCTGAGAGAGGAAGAAACTTTCTCTGCTCTTGTTAGGAGCAGGCAGAGAAGAAATTAACTTCCTCTGTTGGAAAGTGCACCCAATAACAGTGGCTTCCATTGGAGTGTTCTTAGAGAGAATAACTAGAAAGGACTGTCAATTCAGGGAGAGATGTTTACTCATTAAATGATAACACATGTGGCTTAGAAACTGGCAATTTCTTTCTGGGTTCGCAGAACAATAGACTAATTTTTCCTTCTTGTTCTCTTGAGTTTGCAAGATTCACTGCCAACAAAGAAATATTTGGCCCCTTGTCTTGTTAATTTATTTTTCTAGCCTCTTGAAATTTGCCTTTCAATTGGAGAGGCCAACCATAGAGCCAGACTTATCATATTTGAAAGGAGGACTTTCAATGCCAAGGACAAGCACATGGAGCTCCATGGAGACCCAGGGGCCACCAGAGGGCAGAGGTTCTCACCCTCTGTGATGACTATTGAGGGCTGTCATCGCCAGGAACCATCTGCTCCAATGAGGTCACAGGGAAAGCACCAGCTGTCCCTTGCTGGGGTTAGGAAAAGAAAGATCACAGCATGTAAGATTTCATAGGGATGGAGTAGACCTGGACCCCTTGTCGAGTGTTAGATGCTGGGTGGTGTTAATGAATTGTGTGGTGATTTCTTTTATAAAGAAATGCAGACCCAGTGCATGCTTGAGTTTCAGAATGCTACAGATCCAGGACATCGTCCCCAAGGGAAAGAAAGGCATGTTACCCCTGAAGACTCCACCATCCACAATACTTCTGTAGTCCAATGGTTGGATTGAGGAATCAACTTTCTATTTTCCTACCTTCCTTGTCCCTGAGCTACACCTATCTCAGCCACTGTTCATTTCTGAGACCTTTAAGTGGGTCTGACCAGTTCCCCAGTGGAGCCGGGCAGCATCTGCAGAGGCTGTTCCTTGCCCCTTTGTGCCAACCACTTATTTCCCTCAATCACTTCCTCTTATTGCTTTTCACTTCCTTCTCCAACTTTGCTCCTTCCTCCTAAGTCTATGGTGCTTATTCATCCCGTCAACTTGAGTGGATGAAGAGACTCGAAGCTCATGAGTAAAGCACACATCTGGATGTGTCTAGAGGTGTTTCCAGAGATGATTGGTCTATTGGCTACCAAACTGAGAGAGTGGACCTACCCTGACCATGGCTGGTACTCCCTAGTGGGTTTGTAGCCTAGATGGAATGAAAGGGGATGAATTCAGAAGTCTGTTCCATTTTTGGAAGTTCCAATCAGCTTAAGCTACCATGGCTGTGGTTATCTGTGGCTATCAAATTCAAACTTCTTCAGCCCTTCAACTCTAATGTAGAACCATGCGAATAACTATGCAGGTGGCTCCCAGATCTTCAGAATGTGGAGCTACATCCTTGATCCCTCTTGTTCTATGACTCTAAATTTTTGGACTGAGCAACTCTTGGGTCCTCCAGCTCTTCTGCTTGGAGACATCCATTGTGACCTCTCCTGCCTCTGTGCTTGTACACTGTTTAATAAATTTCTTGTGTTCTGTTCCTGTGGAGAACCCCAATTAATACACCTGTACACCTGTGCTGTTGCCTCTGGCTCCACATTATTGAGAGTTTCATCAAATGTCCAATTACTTCCTAGTTTGATGCAAACATAGTGCCTATCAATCTGCAGAGCAGGGTAGAGCAGCCTCAGGCAGGAGAAACCACACTTAATCAATGCACTGGCCTCCAGGAGGGAGGCCAGATATATTGCCAATAGTTTTCCTCCTTGAACGTCCAACTCAGATCCTCACAGGAGCTGAGCTGAGCCCCAGACAGCTTCAACAGCCTTGATGACTGCACCCTCACCCCTCCCCCACCAGTATGGGAAGCCAGCTGTGTCTCAGGAAGCTTTAGAGGCCCTGGTGACAATGCACTGTCATCCAAGCACTCTCACTGAAGCCAGACTGAACTCTGAATTGCTTCAGGAGCCTCAGTGACCACACTCCACACACCCACACCCTCACAGAAGCTAGGCTGAGTCCAGGAATGTTTCTAGAATGTTAGTGACCACACTCTGCCCATACACACTATTGTGGGAGTCATGATGAGCATCAGGGACCTTAAGGCCCTTGCCCCACCACTCTCACAGCATCATAGGACTGAGGTTGAGCTCCAGGGAATATCCAGATCTTTGAAAATGAGAAAACAAAGGAGCAAAATATGATCTCAGACCTCCACCCTACCCAGAAGTCCAGGAGATATCAACATAGATGAGCTTGGAAGTCATACACCTGAAATTTCTGAAATGACAGCAACTGAAATAAAGAAACAATTCCATCAGGCCATAGAAGAAATCAGATCAGAAATAATCTCTCAGGTAAAAAAAGAAATACAACCACAATGAAAGAATTGCACAGCACATCTAAAGATGTAAATAAAAAAATAGAGGAGCACAAAAATATGATGGAAACCTTGAATGAACAATATAAGAGAGAATGCATGAAACAGATTCAAAGAGATATTGAGGAAATTAAAAAATCCATTGAAAGCTGGCAAAACCACTTGAATGAAACTGAAGATAGACTTTCAGACCTTGAAGACAGAATGACAACTAAAGATCGTGAAAGGAAGGATCTCTTTAAAATAACAAGGAACTGGGAAATAATAATTCAACAGCTGCAGGATGATGCAAAGAAATACAATATAAGATTAATAGGTATCAACAAAACAGCAGGAGTCAACCCAAATGACATAAAAAGAATATTTGCAGAAGTAATAGCAGAAAATTCTCCAAGCATGGAAAAAAAAAGAGTAACATACATTGAGTGAGGCATATGGAACTCCAACTAGCCATAACCAAAATAAATCTATACTCAGACATATAATAATCAAGATCCCAGATATTCAGCAAAAATACAGAATATTAAAAGCTGTCAGAGAAAAGAAACAGACCTCCTGTAAAGGAAAGCCCATCAGAATGATGGCAGATTTCTCAACAGAAACCATTAAGGCAAGAAGAGCTTGGAGTAAAGTATTTCAGGTCCTGAAAGAAAACAACTTCCACCCCAGACTGATGTACCCTGCAAAAGTATCCTTCAAAATTAATGGAGATATAAAATATTTCCATGATAAAGAACAACTGAAGGAATTCATGAGAGCCAAACCAATCCTACAAAGAGTACTAAAAGATATTCTAAAAAGGGATAAAAATGACCACAATTTCAAGAACAACCACAGAAAGGATCAACCAACTAGAGTAAGCAATTAACAGAGGGGAAAAAGAGGAACCAACAGCAGGAAAACAATATGACAAAGATAAGCCAATACATATCAGTTATAACCATCAATGTAAACAGTCTCAATTCACCAATCAAAAGAAGCAGACTGGTAGAGTGGATCAAGAAACAAAATCCAACAATATGCTGTATACAAGAAACACATTTTACTCAAAAGGAAATTCATAGACTAAAAATCAAAGGATGGAAAACAATGTTCCATGTGACAGGAACCCAGAAGAAAAGTGAAGGTAGCTATTCTGTTTGCAGACAATGTGAACTTCAAACCAAGAATGATCAAAAGAGATAAAGAGGTCACTACATACTTGATAGGGGAAAACTGAAAGAGGAAGAGATGACAGTCACAAGTATCTATGCACCAAATATAGGAGCAACCAAGTATAGAAGACAAATTTTAATTGACATGAAAAATCAAATAAGCAGTAACACAATCATAACAGGGGACTGTAACACCCCATTGTCACAAAGTGATAGATCAGGTAGGCAAAATAAAATCAGCAAATAAACAGAACTAAACCAACTTCTAAACAAATGGACTTAGTAGACCTTTACAGAGTGTTCCACCCAACAACATCAGAATACACATTCTTCTCAACTGCACATGGGATGTTCTCTAAAATAGACCAGATACTAGCACATAAAACATACTTAAGTAAATGCAAAGGTACTGAAATTGTCCCATGCATACTATCCAACCATAGTGCATTCAAAGTGGCAATTAATGACAAAAGAAATTGCAAAATCTCCATTAACATACAGTGATTAAATGACAACCTCCTGAACAACCAGTGGGTCACAGATGAAATTAAAGAAGAAATTAAACAATACTTACAATCAAACAAAAACGCAGATACAACTTACAGGAACCTGTGCGATGCAATGAAAGCAGTCTTCAGAGGAAAATTTATAGTGGTGAAGTCTCACATCAGGAAAACAGAACGAACACAAATAAACAACCTTATGCTGCACCTCTAGGCTCTAGAAAAAAAAGAGCAAGTCAAGCCGAAGGCCCAAAGAAGGCAGGAAATTATAAAGATCAGAGCAGAAATTAATGCAATGGAAACTACAAAAATAATACAAAGAATTAATGAATCAAAGAGTTAGTTCTTTGAAAGAATAAATAAAATTGATAAGACCCTAGACAACCTTATCAAAAAAAGGAAAGAAAAAACTGAAATTCATGCAATAAGGAATGAAAAAAATGAAATAACTACAGATCCTGTAAACACTCAGAAGATAATCAATACCTACTTTAAAAATCTTCACTCTCATAGGATGGAAAATACAGAGGAAGTGGAAAGATTTCTAGATATATGTGAATTACCAAAACTGAATGAAGATATAAAAATCTGAATAACTCAATATCAGCCAGTGAAACTGAAAATGTAATAAAGAAACTTACCAACAAAGAAAATGCCAGATCCTGATGGATTCACAGCTGAATTCTATAAGAAATTTAGAGAAGATTTGATGCAAGTTCTTCTCAAACTCATTAATGAAATTGAAAGGGAGAGCATTCTCCCTAAGTCATTCCTGGAGGCAAGTATTACCCTGATATCAAAATCAGAGAAAGACCCAACATAAAAGAGAACAGGTCAGTCTCCCTAATGAAAATAGATGCAAAAATTCTCAATAAAATACCAGCAAACAAAATACAGCAGATCATCAAGATTATTATGCACCATGACCAAGTGGTATTCATCCTAGGAATGCAGAGATGGTTCAGTATACACCAATCAATAAATCTAATACATCATATCAACAGAGCCAAAGATAAGAATTGCATATCATCTCAATAGATGCAGAAAAAGCTTTTGATACAGTTAACACTTTCTCATGACAAAAATCCTACAGAAAATTGGAATAGATGGATGTTAACTCAATCTGGTAGAAGCCATCTATGACAAACCAACAGCCAAACATACTAAATGGACAAAAATTGAGTTTTGACTTTAAAATCAGGAACAAAACAAGGATGTCCAATGTCACCACTCTATTCAACATAGTTCTGGAAACATTAGCCAGAGTAATTAGACAAGAGAGAGAAATAAAAGGAATAAGGATAATAAAGGAAGAAGTGAAATTATCATTACTTACAGATGACATGGTACTCTATGTAGAAGACCCCAAAAACTCCACCAAAAGACTCGTAGAACTAACAAAACAAATTCAGTAGCATAGCTGGATATAAAGTGAACGCACAAAAATCAATAGCATTCCTGTACACAAACAACAAACACACTGAGAGAGAAATTAGGGGAATTACACCTTTCATAATAGCATCTAAAAATGAAATACTTAGGAATTGATCTAACAAAGGAAGCAAAAGATCTATAAAGTAAAAATTAAAATACTCTGAAAAAAGAGATCAAAAAACATTTCAGAAAATGGGAAGATGTTCTTTGCTCATGAGTAGGAAGAACCAACATTGTGAAAATGGTATTACTCCGAAAATTGTTGTATAGCTTCAATGAAATCCCAATTAAAATTCCATTTGTATACCCCATAGATCAAAAGAAAACATTCCTAAAATTCATGTGGAACCAGAAGAGGCCTAGGAAAGGAAAAGAAATCCTGGGCAACAAAGGAAAGGTAGAAGGCATCATAATCCCTGACTTGAAATTATATTACAAAGCTACTGTGATAAAATCAGCATGGTATTGGTAAAAAGCAGACCTGAAGATCAATGGAACAGATTAGAAGATACAGACACAACCAGAAACACACTCAGCCACCTTATCTTTGACTAAGGAGCCAAATATATTCACTGGAAGAAAGATAACCTCTTTAATAAGTGGCACTGAAAAAACTGGTTCTCCATGTGCTGAAGATTAAAAGTAGACCCATATTTATCACCATGCATAAACTAAAGTCAAAATGGGTCAAAGATCTAAATATTAAAACAGAAACACTAAATGTACTGGAAGAGAAAGTAGGTAGAAATCTTGAGGACAGGAGTAGGCAGAGAGTTAACAAACAAAAATCAAACTGCATGGGAAATACTTCAAAGAATCAACAACTGGGTTCTCATCTTGTTGAAAAATTTTTATTCATCAAATGAAATTCCCAACAGAGTAAGAAGAAAACCCATGAATTGAGAAAAAAGTTTGCGAACTGTCCCTTGGACAAAGAACTTCTATCTAGAACATGTAAAGATTTTTTAAAAATCAGGCTTCCTGGCCGGGTGTAGTGGCACACACCAGTAATCCCAACACTCAGGAGGCTGAGGCAGTAGGATCATTGAGTTCGAGAACAGCCTAGGCTACAAAGTGAGCTCAAGGACAGCCTGAACTGCATAGCAAGACCCTGTCTCAAAAAGACAAAAAAAAAAAAAAAAATTGGGCTCCCCAAATTCAAAGACCCAATCCAAAAATGGACATCTGAGATGAATAGATACTTCTCAGATGAAGAAATACTAATGGAAAAAAATATATGAAAAAATATTCCACATCACTGGCCATTTAAGAAATACAAATAAAAACAACACTGAGATTCCATCTCATCCTAGGAAGAATGGCTATCAGCAAGAAATCAACCAATAACAAATGTGGGAGGGGCTGTTGGGAAAAAGGAACAATTTTCCACTGCTGGTGGGAGTGTAGATTGGTGCAACCAGTGAGGAAATCAGTGTGGAGATTCCTCACAAAATTGGGATCAGAAGTCCCACTTAACCCAGCTATTGCCCTTCTGGTTATCTTCCCAGAAGAATCAAAAGCATCATATCATAGTGATATATGTGCACCCATGACTACAGCAGTGCAATTTGTCATAGCTAAATCTTGGAAACAATCCAAATGTACATCAACTGAGGAATGGATAAAAAAGATGTGGTATTTTTATACAATTGAGTATTACTCAGCTATGAAAAAGATAAATTCAAGGCTTTTATAGGTAAACAGATGCAACTAGAGATGATACTCATAAGTGAAGTAAATCTGACCCACATGTGTAAATACTGTATTGTCTCCCTAGTGTAAGAAACTGAAAGAGTAAATAAAACCCAGTGTACAACAGATAGTATGAAAGGGAATGTAATTGCTCAAAATAAGGAACAATTGGGATGACGAAAAGGAAAAAAGAAAGAAAGAAGCAAGGGAAAAATATATGTATATAGAAGGATAGTTGGGATAATTATACTGCTGATATTTAGCAGTTTACTGAAAGGAATAGTTAACGCTTAATTTTTTGACCAATTTTACATGCTTATATCTGGTAATCTGAACAACTAATTTGAAGACAACAATATGCAATACAACAACAATTGGTGAATTCCTGCCATCTTGTTTAGTGAGGCTCTGTATCTTTTCTAATTGTTTCATTATTTGTATTATCTTTAATAGATTTTCAATTTTGCTTTTTTATATCTGGCAGTCTGTGTAACTTTGTTGAAATTAACAATATGTGATACAACAACCACTGTTAAATCCTATCATTTTTTTGAAACTCTGTATCACTTTTATTGTTTTTGCTGTGTTTTGTTTTTGTCTGTGTTGGTGTTATTTTGTTATATTTTATTCTCTTTAAAATAAAAAAATATCCACCTAAGTAAAGTTTCCAAAATCTGCTTTGAGTACCAGACACCTTTTCCCTGGGCTCCATAGGACTAGCTCTGAGTTTTTTGTTACTGTTGTTTTCTGAAATATTTAAGAACTTTCCTGGATCTATGTGTTAGTGTAAAGCTCAGAAAACCTAGTAGATATGGTTTCATTAAAATATCAACATGACTCCCAGTAGGGGTGGGGAGTGGGACATGGTAAGGAAATTATGGAAAGAAACATTCTATCATAACTATTGACTATGAAGTAAAAATATTATTATTATTAGCAGTATTAGGAATAATGTCCAACTGAAGGCCTTTATACTAAGTTACACCTCTAGCCACTTTACTTTTTTGACACAAAGTCTTGCTAAGTTTTTAAGTCGCCCAGGCTGCATTTGAACTTTTCATCCTCTTGCCTCAGCCTCTCAGATGACAGACAAGTTCCACCTCTGTTTTTTCTCATCCTCTGTGTTATAGATTGATTGGATTGGGCTAGAGACACCTAGGGGATAGTGGAGCACACTTCTGAGAATGTCTGATATGTCTCAGAGGTGTAGGCTCAGATTTTAGGTCTGGTTCCTCCCCTTCCTCTTTGGTTCTGCTCTGCTTCCATCTCCCATGAACTGAGCAACTCTGCTCCTCCATGCCCTTTTGCCATGATATTCCTATTTTGGACCATGGACTGAATTCCTTAAAACCATTAGGCAAATTAAACCTCTCCTCCTTTAAACTATGGGTGTCAGGAATCGTGTCTCAGTCATATGAAATCTCACCAATACCTCCTGAAAAAACAGCAGGACATAATGGAAAGATCACTGATTAAAGCATTAGACTTATGGTCTAATCATAAAATAGGCCCTATAGATTTGCCCATGAACTTCTTTACCTCCAAGTTACAGTGCTAGTGTATGCACTGAGGTATCAAGTTGATATTAATGGCATCTGTGCCATTCTCATCATTCAACAAGTACTCAATTGCTTCTCTTTCCTACACTTTCTTATAATTTATATTTTAATATTTGCATGTCAATGTCTTGGTTTATTTCATGCTCTACTGTATTTATTTTGCTTGAAATTTGGGTTTAAACTGTAAGAATTTTTTTGTCCAGTCTTTCCTTTGTGAAACAAACACATCATTAAGGAAAAATTCTTCAATGGCTTTTGGGTAATTATTAATAAAAATAAAATATTCACATGGGGATTATGAGGTATTAACTTGCACCTAACACTAATCTACCCTTGATTACCTATTACATTTCCACACCAAAGATAAAGAGGACCCAGGGAATCTCTTCTTTTCTCTTCAAGTTTGTTAATAAGATAAGTGAGGTTTTGGTAGCATTTGGGCAGCTGTAAGCTGTGCTTTCATGAACAAATTGCTGACCTTCCTTTGCAGGGAGTGATGTGGCTTTCACAAGCATGACTGGTTCTCTACTGCATCATCTGGGGTTGTCAAGATTACCAAGACTCTGGGATTCCTTGACACAGAATACTCCCAAAGTTGTCACTGTGTATATCATGACCATTAGACATTCTGATTTTCCCCTCTTCATGGGTCCTTTTCTTGTGTTTTGCTTTGAGAGAAATAGTCCATATATTAATTTTCCCAGTAGAGCTCAGCACTGACAAGGAATGATGAAAAGGCTTCATGATGGCTCCATTTCCCATCTTTGCTGCCACACTCAGCCATATGCATAGGTCCTGTCACCATCCTCCCACATACTAGGGAGAATGCTCAAAATCCAGTGTCCCACATAATCACAAGATGCATGTGTGTATTCTGGAGAAATCTTTGGCCCTAAATCTATACATATTTCAATCCCTTTTTGAATTCTTCTACAAGGTCCTACCAAAATTCAAAGCATTCATATCAGAAGGAAAAATGACTCATTGGTTCATAGTTAATGGCATAAGAATGCTTCTGTGTACTTACCTCTCAATTTCCAACATAGAACTCTGTCTTGGTTACTTTTCTCTCATTGCTGAGACAAAATACCCAACACCCAAAACGAAGGAAGGAAAGGTTTATTTAGCTCACAGTTTGTAGAGGTTTCAGTCCATACTTGGCTGGCTCCAAGGCAGAAGGTAGCAAACCAACAAGAGCAAAGGGGGAAACTGCAGGCGAACAGCAGAGCAGCCAGAGCAAAACGGGAGGAATGGTGGCAAGCAGCTTCTTTTTCCCTGCCTTACTTTGTAAACA